>NW_027251113.1:320489-416880 GCF_044704955.1 Pristiophorus japonicus
GAACAGGGTCTGTAACTGGGAGGAGGTGGGTGAGAGGGTTAATCCCCCTCCGATAGGGAACGGGGTCTGTAACTGGGAGGAGGTGGGTGAGAGGGTTAATCCCCCTCCGATAGGGAACAGTGTCTGTAACTGGGAGGGGGTGGGTGAGAGGGTTAATCCCCCTCCGATAGGGAACAGTGTCTGTAACTGGGAGGAGGTGGGTGAGAGGGTTAATCCCCTCTGATAGGGAACAGGGTCTGTAACTGGGAGGAGGTTGGCGAGAGGGTTAATCCCCCTCCGATAGGGAACAGGATCTGTAACTGGGAGGAGGTGAGTGAGAGGGTTAATCGCCCTCCGATAGGGAACAGGGTCTGTAACTGGGAGGAGGTGGGTGAGAGGGTTAATCCTCCTCCGAAAGGGAACAGGGTCAGTAACTGGGAGGAGGTGGGCGAGAGGGTTAATCCCCCTCCGATAGGGAACAGGGTCTGTAACTGGGAGGAGGTGGGCGAGAGGGTTAATCCCCCTCCGATAGGGAACAGGGTCTGTAACTGGGAGGAGGTGGGCGAGAGGGTTAATCCCCCTCGAATAGGGAACAGGGTCTGTAACTGGGAGGAGGTGGGTGAGAGGGTTAATCCCCCTCCGATAGGGAACAGGGTCTGTAACTGGGAGGAGGTGGGTGAGAGGGTTAATCCCCCTCCGATAGGGAACAGGGTCTGTAACTGGGAGGAGGTGGGCGAGAGGGTTAATCCCCTCCGATAGGGAACAGGGTCTGTAACTGGGAGGAGGTGGGTGAGAGGGTTAATCCCCCTCCGATAGGGAACAGGGTCTGTAACTGGGAGGAGGTGGGTGAGAGGGTTAATCCTCCTCGAATAGGGAACAGGGTCTGTAACTGGGAGGAGGTGGGTGAGAGGGTTAATCCCCCTCGAATAGGGAACAGACTGCCTGTGGTCACTAGTCACTAATGATCCTTTTTTTTTACTGACAGATTCCTTGGCAAATCTTAAAGAGCGAATAGAGGTGAGATTTCGCATTCAATCCCAATATGGGCTCGTTCCAGAGTATTAATGAGTTAATCTAACCCCGTGCTGTACCTGCCCTGGGAGTGTTTGATGGGACAGTGTAGAGGGAGCTTTACTCTGTATCTAACCCCGTGCTGTACCTGCCCTGGGAGTGTTTGATGGGACAGTGTAGAGGGAGCTTTACTCTGTATCTAACCCCCTGTACCTGCCCTGGGAGTGTTTGATGGGACAGTGTAGAGGGAGCTTTACTCTGTATCTAACCCCCTGTACCTGCCCTGGGAGTGTTTGATGGGACAGTGTCGAGGGAGCTTTACTCTGTATCTAACCCCGTGCTATACCTGCCTTGTGAGTGTTTGATGGGACAGTGTAGAGGGAGCTTTACTCTGTATCTAACCCCCTGTACCTGCCCTGGGAGTGTTTGATGGGACAGTGTAGGGGGAGCTTTACTCTGTATCTAACCCCGTGCTGTACCTGCCCTGGGAGTGTTTGATGGGACAGTGTAGAGGGAGCTTTACTCTGCATCTAACCCCCTGTACCTGCCCTGGGAGTGTTTGATGGGACAGTGTTGAGGGAGCTTTACTCTGTATCTAACCCCATGCTGTACCTGCCCTGGGAGTGTTTGATGGGACAGTGTAGAGGGAGCTTTACTCTGTATCTAACCCCCTATACCTGCCCTGGGAGTGTTTGATGGGACAGTGTAGAGGGAGCTTTACTCTGTATCTAACCCCCTGTACCTGCCCTGGGAGTGTTTGATGGGACATTGTAGAGGGAGCTTTACTCTGTATCTAACCCCCTGTACCTGCCCTGGGAGTGTTTGATGGGACAGTGTAGGGGGAGCTTTACTCTGTATCTAACCCCCTGTACCTGCCCTGGGAGTGTTTGATGGGACAGTGTAGGGGGAGCTTTACTCTGTATCTAACCCACCTCGGGGAGAGGGAGGCTGATAAATTCTGTACCAAGATTTTCGGATTCTCCAGTCTAAATCGGATGCGTTCTGTATTTCTACAGGAATCGAAACCTTCCCTGCTAACCACTCACACCAGGGAACAAGAGCAGCGAGCTCTGAAAGCGCAGTTCCTCAAACCCGTGGATGTCTAAAGAATGGTCTACTGTTTGCACAATGTCTGTCTAAATGTTTATTTATTAATTAAACTGTATTCATTCAACCCTTCTCGCTCACTCCTGTATCTGGGGAGGTCCCTCTAACCCCTCTCTCACACACTCCTGTATCTGGGGAGGTCCCTCTAACCCCCTCTCTCACACACTCCTGTATCTGGGGAGGTCCCTCTAACCCCCTCTCGCTCACTCCTGTATCTGGGGAGGTCCCTCGAACCCCCTCTCTCACACTCCTGTATCTGGGGAGGTCCCTCTAACCCCCTCTCTCACACACTCCTGTATCTGGGGAGGTCCCTCTAACCCCCTCTCTCACACTCCTGTATCTGGGGAGGTCCCTCTAACCCCCTCTCGCTCACTCCTGTATCTGGGGAGGTCCCTCGAACCCCCTCTCTCACACTCCTGTATCTGGGGAGGTCCCTCTAACCCCCTCTCTCACACACTCCTGTATCTGGGGAGCTCCCTCTAACCCTCTCTCACACATCTGTATCTGGGGAGGTCCCTCTAACCCCCTCTCTCACACACTCCTGTATCTGGGGAGGTCCCTCTAACCCCTCTCACACACTCCTGTGTCTGGGGAGGTCCCTCTAACCCCCTCTCTCACACGTCTGTATCTGGGGAGGTCCCTCTAACCCCCTTTCTCACACTCCTGTATCTGGGGAGGTCCCTCTAACCCCTCTCTCACACACTCCTGTATCTGGGGAGGTCCCTCTAACCCTCTCTCACACACTCCTGTATCTGGGGAGGTCCCTCTAACCCCCTCTCTCACACTCCTGTATCTGGGGAGGTCCCTCTAACCCCCTCTCTCACACACTCCTGTATCTGGGGAGGTCTCTCTAACGCTCTCTCACACACATTCCTGTACCTGGGGAGGTCCCTCTAACCCCCTCTCACACACTCCTGTATCTGGGGAGGTCCCTCTAACCCCCTCTCACACACTCCTGTATCTGGGGAGGTCCCTCTAACCCCCTCTCTCACACACTCCTGTATCTGGGGAGGTCCCTCTAACCCCCTCTCACACATGTTCCTGTATCTGGGGAGGTCCCTCTAACCCCCTCTCACACATGTTCCTGTATCTGGGAGGTCCCTCTAACCCCCTCTCACACACTCCTGTATCTGGAGAGTTCCCTCTAACCCCCTCTCACACTCCTGAATCTCGGGATGTCCCTCTAACCCCATCTCTCACACACTCCTGTATCTGGGGAGGTCCCTCTAACCCCTCTCTCACACACACTCCTGTATCTGGGGAGATCCCTCTAACCCCCTCTCTCACACACTCCTGTATCTGGGGATGTCCCTCTAACCCCCTCTCTCACACACTCCTGTATCTGGGGAGGTCCCTCTAACCCCCTTTCACACATGTTCCTGTATCTGGGAGGTCCCTCTAACCCCCTCTCACACACTCCTGTATCTGGAGAGTTCCCTCTAACCCCCTCTCTCACACACTCCTGTATCTGGGGAGGTCCCTCTAACCCCCTCTCTCACACACTCCTGTATCTGGGGAGGTCCCTCTAACCCCCTCTCACACACTCCTGTATATGGGGAAGTCCCTCTAACCCCCTCTCTCACACACTCCTGTATCTAGGGAGGTCCCACTAATCCCTCTCTTATATTTTTGTATCCTGCGTTTCCCCTCTCTTGGCACCCAAACTCGAAATACTCCTCATTCCATCCTCACTACATGCTCATCGAGTACCACACATACACACTTAGCAGCAAAGGCCCAGATACCACCCGCAGCCTGCGTTGAGTCAACTGGTCCCACCTGGAGTGATATGACACAGAATAAAAGTAAAACTGAAGTCAATGGAAATCAGTGGGGGGGAATTCTCCACTGGCTGGAGTCATACGGAGCACAAAGGAAGATGGTTGTGGTGGTTGGAGGCCAATCATCACAGCCCCAGAATATTGCTGCAGGAATTCCTCAACCCAGTGTCCGAGGCTCAACCATCAATGCTTCATCAATGACCTTCCCTCCATCATAAGGTCAGAAGTGGGGATGTTCGCTGATAATTCCACAGAGGATTTGAGTACAGGAGCAAGGATGTCTTACTACAGTTATACTGGGCCTTGGTGAGACCACACCTGGAGTATTGTGTGTAGTTTTGGTCTCCTTACCTCAGAAAGGATATACTTACCATAGAGGGAGTGCAGCGAAACATATAAACATAGAAAATAGGTGCAGGAGTAGGCTATTCGGCCCTTCGAGCCTGCACCACCATTCAATATGATCATGGCTGATCATGCAACTTCAGTACCCCTTTCCTGCTTTCTCTCCATACCCCTTGATCCCTTTAGCTGTAAGGGCCACATCTAACTATCTTTTGAATATTTCTAACGAACTGGCCTCAACAACTTTCTGCGGTAGATAATTCCACAGGTTCACCACTCTCTGAGTGAAGAAGTTTCTCCTCATCTTGGTCCTAAATGGCTTACCCCTTATCCTTAGACTGTGACCCCTGGTTCTGGACTTCCCCAACATCGGGAACATTCTTCCTGCATCTAACCTGTCCAATCCCGTCAGAATTTTATATGTTTCTATGAGATCCCCTCTCATTCTTCTAAACACCAGTGAATACAGGCCCAGTCGATCCAGTCTCTCCTCATATGTCAGTCCAGCCATTCCGGGAATCAGTCTGGTGAACCTTCGCTGCACTCCCTCAATAGCAACAACATCCTTCCTCAGATTAGGAGACCAAAACTGTACACAACATTCTAGGTGTGGCCTCACCAAGGCCCTGTACAACTGCAGTAAGACCTCCCTGCTCCTGTACTCAAATCCACTCGCTATGAAGGCCAACATACCATTTGCCTTCTCCACCGCCTGCTGTACCTGCATGCCAACTTTCAATGACTGATGTACCATGACACCCAGGTCTCGTTGCACCTCCCCTTTTCCTAATCTGTCACCATTTAGGTAATATTCTGCCTTCCTATTTTTGCCCCCAAAGTGGATAACCTCACATTTATCCACATTATACTGCATCTGCCATTAATTTGCCCACTCACCTAACGTGTCCAAGTCACCCTGCAGCCTCTTAGCATCCTCCTCACAGCTCACACCGCCACCCAGCTTAGTGTCATCTGCAAACTTGGAGATATTACACACAATTCCTTCATCCAAATCATTAATGTATATTGTAAAGAGCTGGGGTCCCAGCACTGAGTCCTGCGGCATCCCACTAGTCACTGCCTGCCATTCTGAAAAAGACCCGTTTACTCCCACTCTCTGGCGAAGTTTCACCAGACTGATTCCTGGGATGGCAGGACTGTGGTACGAGGAGAGATTGGGTCGACTGGGCCTGTATTCACTGGAGTTTAGAAGAATGAGAGGGGATCTCATTGAAAGGTATAAAATTCTGACGGGGTTGGACAGACTGGATGTGGGGAGGGTGTTTCCCCGGGGCTGGGAAGTCTAGAACAAGGGGGCACACAGTCTCAGGATACGGGGGAGGAAATTTAGGACCGAGATGAGGAGAAATGTCTTCACTCAGAGGGTGGTGAACCTGTGGAATTCTCTACCACAGGAGGCTGTGGAGTCCAAGTCACTGAATATATTTAAGAGGGAGTTAGACAGATTTCTTGACACAAAAGGCATCAAGGCGTATGGGGAGAAAGCGGGAATATGGTGTTGGGATAGAGGATCAGCCATGATCATATTGAATGGTGGTGCAGGCTCGAAGGGCCGAATGGCCTACTCCTGCTTCTGTTGTCTATGTTTCTATGTTCAGATCCATCCGTAACTCCTCAGATATCATCATCACCATAGGCAGTCCCTCGGAATCGAGGAAGACTTGCTTCCACTCTTAGAATGAATCCTTAGGTGATTGAACAGTCCAATACGAGAGCCACAGTCCCTGTCACAGGTGGGACAGACAGTGGTTGAGGGAAGGGGAGGGTGGGACTGGTTTGCCGCACGCTCCTTCCGCTGCCTGCGCTTGCTTTCTGCACGCTCTCGGCGACGAGACTCGAGGTGCTCAGCGCCCTCCCGGATGCACTTCCTCCACTTAGGGGCAGGACTGGTCTTTGGGCCAGGGACTCCCAGGTGTCGGTGGGGATGTTGCACTTTATCAAAGCGTGGGCCAGTGTTTATCCCTTGGTCAGCATCACTTTAGCAAAAAAAATACACGATCTGGTCATCATCACATCGCTGTGTGTGGGAGCTTGCTGTGCGCAAATTGGCTGCCACAATACAACAGCGACTGCAAAAAGTACTTCATTGGCTGTGAAGTGCTTTGGGACGTCCGGTGATGGTGAAAGGCGCTATAGAAAAGCACGTCTTACCTCCTTTCTCTGTCTGTGTGTCGACGGCGAGTGCTCTCGCCCACCTCTCTCTCTCTCGCTCTCTCTCTCTCTCTCTCTCGAGGATCGACAGGTTGGATGCAGAGAGGATGTTTCCCCTCGTGAGGGAATCCAGAACTAGGGGGCATGGTCTCTGAATAAGGGGCCGCCCATTTAAAACTGAGATGAGGATGAATTTCTTCTCTCAGAGGGTGGTAAATCTGTGGAATTCGCTGCCTCAGAGAGCTGTGGAAGCCGGGACATTGAATATATTTAAGACAGAGATAGACAGTTTCTTAACCGATAAGGGGATAAGGGGACGGGCAGGGAAGTGGAGCTGTGTCCATGATCGGATCAGCCATGATGGTATTAAATGGTGGAGCAGGTTCGAGGGGCCGAATGGTCTACTCCTGCTCCTATTTCTTATGTTCTCTCTATCGAAAGTTCTCTGCATTTCCAGTCATCACCGAGGAATTCAAGTCCAGTAGAAAAGCATTTTATTGAAAGACAGGAAATATATACAGGGTAGAATAGATTTAAGAACCAGTTCGGAAGGAGCGGTCAGAGGCAGAAGCTGAACCGATAGATTGGAGGCACCACACACACACACACACATTGAGTCACAGTCTACAACCCCGGGGGGAGGGGGGCTTCTCCTTGTTATCTGCGCTTCGCACATGATCGCGTGCTCCGTGTGGCCCGCTGGATGGGAGAAGTCATCTTTGGGGTTATCTCGCTGTCCAGTGCCCCCACTTCCAGACCTGTGCAGAGGGGAGGGAGGGAAGGAGGGATTGTCAAAAGGTCACTTACAGCACCGCACCGATACACAGACAATCGGTGCAGGAGTAGACCATTAGGCCCTTCGAGCCTGCACCACCAATCAATATGATCATGGCTGATCATTCCCTCAGTACCCCTTTCCTGCTTTCTCTCCATACCCCTTGATCCCTTTAGCCGCAAGGGCCATATCTAACTCCCTTTTGAATATATCTAACGAACTGGCATCAACAACTCTCTGTGGTAGAGAATTCCACAGGTTCACAATTCTCTGAGTGAAGAAGTTTCTCCTCATCTCAGTCCTAAATGGTCTACCCCTTATCCTTAGACTGTGTCCCCTGGTTCTGGACTTCCCCAACATCGGGAACATTCTTCCCGCATCTAACCTGTCTAAACCCGTCAGAATTTTATACGTTTCTATGAGATCCCCTGTCATTCTTCTAAACTCCAGTGTATAAAGGCCCAGTTGATCCAGTCTCTCCTCATATGTCAGTCCTGCCATCCCGGGAATCAGTCTGGTGAACCTTCGCTGCACTCCCTCAATAGCAAGAACGTCCTTCCTCAGATTAGGAGACCAAAGCTGAACACAATATTCCAGGTGTGGCCTCACCAAGGCCCTGTACAACTGCAGTAAGACCTCCCTGCTCCTATACTCAAATCCTCTCGCTATGAAGGTCAACATGCCATTTGCCTTCTTCACCACCTGCTGTACCTGCATGCCAACTTTCAATGACTGATGTACCATGACACCCAGGTCTCGTTGCACCTCCCCTTTTCCTAATCTGCCGCCATTCAGATAATATTCTGCCTTCCTGTTTTTGACCCCCAAAGTGGATAACCTCACATTTATCCACATTATACTGCATCTGCCATGCATTTGCCCACTCACCTAACCTGTCCAAGTCACCCTGCAGCCTCTTAGCGTCCTCCTTACAGCTCACACCGCCACCCAGCTTAGTGTCATCTGCAAACTTGGAGATATTACATTCAATTCCCTCGTCTAAATCCTTAATGTATATTGTAAATAGCTGGGGTCCCAGCACTGAGCCCTGCGGCACCCCACTAGTCACTGCCTGTCATTCTGAAAAGGACCCATTTATCCCGACTCTCTGCTTCCTGTCTGCCAACCAGTTCTCTATCCACGTCAGTACATTACACCCAATACCATGTGCTTTAATTTTGCACACCAATCTCTTGTGTGGGACCTTGTCAAAAGCCTTTTGAAAGTCCAAATACACCACATCCACTGGTTCTCCCTTGTCCACTCTACTAGTTACATCCTCAAAAAATTCCAGAAGATTTGTCAAGCATGATTTCCCTTTCATAAACACATGCTGACTTGCACCTATCATGTCACTGCTTTCCAAATGCGCTGCAATTTCATCTTTAATAATTGATTCCAACATTTTCCCCACGACTGATGTCAGGCTAACCGGTCTATAATTACCCGTTTTCTCTCTTCCTCCTTTTTTAAAAAGTGGTGTTACATTAGCTACCCTCCAGTCCATAGGAACTGATCCCGAGTCGATAGACTGTTGAAAAATGATCACCAATGCATCCACTATTTCTAGGGCCACTTCCTTAAGTACTCTGGGACGCAGACTATCAGGCCCCGGGGATTTATCGGCCTTCAATCCCATCAATTTCCCCAACACAATTTCCCGCCTAATAAGGATTTCCTTCAGTTCCTCTTTCTCACTAGACCCTCGGTTCCCTAGTACATCCGGAAGGTTATTTGTGTCTTCCTTCGTGAAGATAGAACCAAAGGGGATCAATAAATCACAAAATGCTTTCAATCACAGAATGATAGTTAGGGATTGATACAGGGCCATAGGTAGAGAGCGGGGCAGTGAGAGAGAGAGAGAGACAGATATATATATATCTCCGTCTGTCCCTCCAGCACGGGGTTAGATACAGAGTAAAGCTCCCTCTACACTGCCCCATCAAACACTCCCAGGGCAGGTACAGGGGGTTAGATACAGAGTAAAGCCCCCTCTACACTGTCCCATCAAACACTCCCAGGGCAGGTACAGCACGGGGTTAGATACAGAGTAAAGCTCCCTCTACACTGTCCCATCAAACACTCCCAGGGCAGGTACAGCACGGGGTTAGATACAGAGTAAAGCTCCCTCTACACTGTCCCCATCAAACACTCCCAGGGCAGGTACAGCACGGGGTTAGATACAGAGTAAAGCTCCCTCTACACTGCACCATCAAACACTCCCAGGGCAGGTACAGGGGGTTAGATACAGAGTAAAGCCCCCTCTACACTGTCCCCATCAAACACTCCCAGGGCAGGTACAGCACGGGGTTAGATACAGAGTAAAGCTCCCTCTACACTGTCCCATCAAACACTCCCAGGGCAGGTACAGCACGGGGTTAGATACAGAGTAAAGCTCCCTCTACACTGTCCCATCAAACACTCCCAGGGCAGGTACAGCACGGGGTTAGATACAGAGTAAAGCTCCCTCTACACTGTCCCATCAAACACTCCCAGGGCAGGTACAGCACGGGGTTAGATACATAGAAACATAGAAACTAGGTGCAGGAGTCGGCCATTCGGCCCTTCGAACCTGCACCACCATTCAATAAGATCATGGCTGATCATGCAACTTCAGTACTCCATTCCTGCTTTCTCTCCATACCCCTTGATCCCTTTAGCCTTAGGGGCCACATCTAACTCCCTTTCGAATATATCAAACGAACTGGCCTCATCAAATTTCTGTGGTAGATAATTCCACAGGTTCACAATTCTCTGAGTGAAGAAGTTTCTCCTCATCTCGGTCCTAAATGGCTTACCCCTTATCCTTAGACTGTGACCCCTGGTTCTGGACTTCTCCAACATCGGGAACATTCTTCCTGCATCTAACCAGTCCAATCCCGTCAGAATTTTATATGTCTCTATGAGATCCCCTCTCATCCTTCTAAATTCCAGTGAATATAAGCCAAGTCGATCCAGTCTCTCCTCATATGTCAGTCCTGCCATCCCGGGAATCAGTCTGGTGAACCTTCGCTGCACTCCCTCAATAGCAAGAACATCCTTCCTCAGATTAGGAGATCAAAACTGAACACAATATTCCAGGTGAGGCCTCACTAAGGCCTTGTACAACTGCAATAAGACCTCCCTGCTCCTATACTCAAATCCTCTCGCTATGAAGGCCAACATGCCATTTGCTTTCTTCACTGCCTGCTGTACCTGCATGCCAACCTTCAATGACTGATGAACCATGACACCCAGGTCTCGTTGCACCTCCCCTTTTCCTAATCTGTCACCATTCACATAATCTGCCTTCGTGTTTTTGCCACCAAAGTGGATAACCTCACATTTATCCACATTATACTGCATCTGCCATGCATTTGCCCACTCACCTAACCTGTCCAAGTCACCCTGCAGACTCTTAGCATCCTCCTCACAGCTCACACTGCCACCCAGCTTAGTGTCATCTGCAAACTTGGAGACATTACATTCAATTCCCTCATCTAAATCATTAATGTATATTGTAAATAGCTGGGGTCCCAGCACTGAACCTTGCGGCACCCCACTAGTCACTGCCTGCCATTCTGAAAAGGACCCATTTATCCCGACTCTCTGCTTCCTGTCTGCCAACCAGTTCTCTATCCACGTCAGTACATTACCCCCAGTACCATGCGCTTTGATTTTGCACACAAATTTACAGCGCGGAAGGAGGCCATTCAGCCCATCGTGTCCGCCTCGCACCGGCCGACCAAGAGCCACCCCCCCGGCCTAATCCCACTTTCCCGCTCTGGGTCCGTAGCCCTGTAGCTTACGGCACTTCAAGGTGCACTGCCTGCCAAATGTGGGGAGGGTTTCTGCCTCTACCACCCTTTCAGGCCGTGAGTTCCAGACCCTGCCCCAGAACCCCCACCACCCTCTCCCCTCAAATCCCCTCTAAACCTCCCCCCAAATACTTTCAATCCAAGCCCCCTGGTTGTTGACCTCTCTGCCCAGGGAAACAGGTCCGTCCTATCCACTCTATCCAGGCCCCTCATCATTTTATACACCTCAATCAGGTCTCCCCTCAGCCTCCTCTGTTGCAAAGAAAACAACCCCTGGCTATCCAATCTTTCCTCATCATTAAAATTCTCCAGTCCCAGCAACATTCTGGAGTGCAACATCCTGGTAAATCTCCTCTGCACCTCCACCACCCCACTCAGTGCAACATTCTCGTAAATCTCCTCTGTACCCTCTCCATTGTAACATCCTGGTAAATCTCCTCTGTACCCTCTCCAGTGCAACATCCTGGTAAATCTCCTCTGTACCCTCTCTAGTGCAACATCCTGGTAAATCTCCTCTGTACCCTCTCCAGTGCAACATCCTGATGAATCTCCTCTGTACCCTCTCTAGTGCAACATCTTGGTAAATCTCCTCTGTAACCTCTCTAGTGCAACATCCTGGTAAATCTCCTCTGTACCCTCTCTAGTGCAACATCCTGGTAAATCTCCTCTGCACCCTCTCCATTGTAACATCCTGGTAAATCTCCTCTGTGCCCTCTCTAGTGCAACATCCTGGTAAATCTCCTCTGTACCCTCTCTAGTGCAACATCCTGGTAAATCTCCTCTGTACCCTCTCCAGTGCAACATCCTGGTAAATCTCCTTTGTACCCTCTCTAGTGCAACATTCTGATAAATCTCCTCTGCACCCTCTCCAGTGCAACATCCTGGTAAATCTCCTCTGTACCCTCTCCAGTGCAACATCCTGGTAAATATCCTCTGTACCCTCTCTAGTGTAACATCCTGGTAAATCTCGTCTGTACCCTCTCTAACGCAACATCCTTGTAAATCTAATCTGTACCCTCTCCAGTGCAACATCCTGGTAAATCTTCTCTGTACCTTCTCTCGTGCAACATCCTGGTAAATCTCCTCTGTACCCTCTCTCGTGCAACATCCTGGTAAATCTGCTCTGTACCCTCTCCAGTGCAACATCCTGGTAAATCCCTTATGTGCCCTCTCTGGAGCAACATCCTGGTAAATCTCCTCTGTACCCTCTCTAGTGCAACATCCTGGAAAATCTCTTCTGTACCCTCTCCAGTGCAACATCCTGGTAAATCTCCTCTGTACCATCTCCAGAGCAACATCCTGTTAAAAATCTTCTCTGTACCCTCTCTCTGTGCAACACCCTGATAAATCTCCTCTGCAACCTCTCCAGTGCAACATCCTGATGAATCTCCTCTGTACCCTCTCTAGTGCAACATCTTGGTAAATCTCCTCTGTACCCTCTCCAGTGAAACATCCTGGTAAATCTCCTCTGTACCATCTCCAGAGCAACATCCTGTTAAAAATCTCCTCTGTACCCTCTCTCTGTGCAACACCCTGATAAATCTCCTCTGTACCCTCTCTAGTGCAACATCTTGGTAAATCTCCTCTGTACCCTCTCCAATGCAACATCCTGGTAAATCTCCTCTGTACCCTCTCTAATGCAACATCCTGGTAAATCTCCTCTGTACCCTCTCCAGTGAAACATCCTGGTAAATCTCCTCTGTACCCTCTCTAGTGCAACATCCTGGTAAATCTCCTCTGTACCCTCTCCAGTGAAACATCCTGGTAAATCTCCTCTGTACCCTCTCCAGTGCAACATCCTGGTAAATCTCCTCTGTACCCTCTCCAGTGAAACATCCTGGTAAATCTCCTCTGTACCCTCTCTAATGCAACATCCTGGTAAATCTCCTCTGTACCCTCTTCAGTGCAACATCCTGGTAAATCTCCTCAGCACCCTCACCAGTGCAACATCCTGGTAAATCTCCTCTGTACCCTCTCGAGTGCAACATCCTGGTAAATCTCCTCTGTACCCTCTCCAGTGCAACATCCTTGTAAAATTCCTCTGCAACCTCTGGTGCAACATCCAGGTAAATCTCATCTGTACCCTCTCTAATGCAACAACCTGGGAAGACTGCTCTGTACCCTCTCCAGTACAACATCCTGGTGAATCTTCTCTGCACCCTCTCTAATGCAACATCCTGGTGAATCTCCTCTGTACACTCTCTAGTGCAACATCTTGGTAAATCTCCTCTGTACCCTCTCCAATGCAACATCCTGGTAAATCTCCTCTGTGCCCTCTCTAGTGCAACATCCTGGTAAATCTCCTCTGTACCCTCTCTAGTGCAACATCCTGGTAAATCTCCTCTGTACCCTCTCCAGTGCAACATCCTGGTAAATCTCCTTTGTACCCACTCTAGTGCAACATTCTGATAAATCTCCTCTGCACCCTCTCCAGTGCAACATCCTGGTAAATCTCCTCTGTACCCTCTCCAGTGCAACATCCTGGTAAATATCCTCTGTACCCTCTCTAGTGTAACATCCTGGTAAATCTCGTCTGTACCCTCTCTAACGCAACATCCTTGTAAATCTAATCTGTACCCTCTCCAGTGCAACATCCTGGTAAATCTTCTCTGTACCTTCTCTCGTGCAACATCCTGGTAAATCTCCTCTGTACCCTCTCTCGTGCAACATCCTGGTAAATCTGCTCTGTACCCTCTCCAGTGCAACATCCTGGTAAATCCCTTATGTGCCCTCTCTGGAGCAACATCCTGGTAAATCTCCTCTGTACCCTCTCTAGTGCAACATCCTGGAAAATCTCTTCTGTACCCTCTCCAGTGCAACATCCTGGTAAATCTCCTCTGTACCATCTCCAGAGCAACATCCTGTTAAAAATCTTCTCTGTACCCTCTCTCTGTGCAACACCCTGATAAATCTCCTCTGCAACCTCTCCAGTGCAACATCCTGATGAATCTCCTCTGTACCCTCTCTAGTGCAACATCTTGGTAAATCTCCTCTGTACCCTCTCCAGTGAAACATCCTGGTAAATCTCCTCTGTACCATCTCCAGAGCAACATCCTGTTAAAAATCTCCTCTGTACCCTCTCTCTGTGCAACACCCTGATAAATCTCCTCTGTACCCTCTCTAGTGCAACATCTTGGTAAATCTCCTCTGTACCCTCTCCAATGCAACATCCTGGTAAATCTCCTCTGTACCCTCTCTAATGCAACATCCTGGTAAATCTCCTCTGTACCCTCTCCAGTGAAACATCCTGGTAAATCTCCTCTGTACCCTCTCTAGTGCAACATCCTGGTAAATCTCCTCTGTACCCTCTCCAGTGAAACATCCTGGTAAATCTCCTCTGTACCCTCTCCAGTGCAACATCCTGGTAAATCTCCTCTGTACCCTCTCCAGTGAAACATCCTGGTAAATCTCCTCTGTACCCTCTCTAATGCAACATCCTGGTAAATCTCCTCTGTACCCTCTTCAGTGCAACATCCTGGTAAATCTCCTCAGCACCCTCACCAGTGCAACATCCTGGTAAATCTCCTCTGTACCCTCTCGAGTGCAACATCCTGGTAAATCTCCTCTGTACCCTCTCCAGTGCAACATCCTTGTAAAATTCCTCTGCAACCTCTGGTGCAACATCCAGGTAAATCTCATCTGTACCCTCTCTAATGCAACAACCTGGGAAGACTGCTCTGTACCCTCTCCAGTACAACATCCTGGTGAATCTTCTCTGCACCCTCTCTAATGCAACATCCTGGTGAATCTCCTCTGTACACTCTCTAGTGCAACATCTTGGTAAATCTCCTCTGTACCCTCTCCAATGCAACATCCTGGTAAATCTCCTCTGTACCCTCTCTAATGCAACATCCTGGTAAATCTCCTCTGTAACCTCTCTAGTGCAACATCCTGGTAAATCTCCTCTGTACCCTCTCGAGTGCAACATCCTGGTAAATCTCCTCTGTACCCTCTCCAGTGAAACATCCTGGTAAATCTCCTCTGTACCCTCTCGAGTGCAACATCCTGGTAAATCTCCTCAGCACCCTCTCCAGTGCAACATCCTTGTAAATCTCCTCAGCACCCTCTCCAGTGCAACATCCTGGTAAATCTCCTCAGCACCCTCTCCAGTGCAACATCCTGGTGAATCTCCTCTGTACCCTCTCCAGTGCAACATCCTTGTAAATCTCCTCTGCAACCTCTGGTGCAACATCCTGGTAAATCTCCTCGGTACCCTCTCTAGTGCAACATTCTGGTAAATCTCCTCTGTACCCTCTCCAGTGCAACATCCTGGTAAATCTCCTCTGTACCATCTCTAATGCAACAGCCTGGTAAGTCTCCTCTGTACCCTCTCCAGGACAACATCCTGGTGAATCTTCAATGCACCCTCTCCAGTGCAACATCCTTGTAAACCTACTCTGCACCCTCTCCAGTGCAACATCCTGGTAAATCTCAATACACTCTCCAGTGCAACAGCCTGATAAATCTCCTCTGTACACTCTCTAGTGCAACATTCTGGTAAATCTCCTCTCTACCCTCTCTCGTGCAACATCCTGGTAAATCTCCTCTGTACCCACTCCAGAGCAACATCCTGGTAAATCTCCTCTGCAGCCTCTCCAGTGCAACATCCTTGTAAATCTCCTCTGCAACCTCTGGTGCAACATCCTGGTAAATCTCCTCTTGACCCTCTCCAGTGCAACATCCTGGTAAATCTCCTTCGCACTCTCTCTATTGCAACATCCTGGTAAATCTCATCTGTACCCTCTCTAATGCAACAGCCTGGTAAGTCTCCTCTGCACCCTCTCCAGTGCAACATCCCTGTAAACCTCCTCTGCACCCTCTCCAGTGCAACATCCTTGTAAATCTCCTCTGCAACCTCTGGTGCAACATCCTGGTAAATCTCCTCGGTACACTCTCCAGTGCAACATCCTGGTAAATCTCAATACCCTCTCCAGTGCAACATCCTGATAAATCTCCTCTGTACATTCTCTTGTGCAACATTCTGGTAAATCTCCTCTCTACCCTCTCTCATGCAACATCCTGGTAAATCTCTTCTGTACACTCTCCAGTGCATCATCCTGGTAAATCTCCTATGTACACTCTCTAATGCAACCTCCTGGTAAACCTCCTCTGTACCCTCTCCAGTGCAACACCCTGGTAAATCTTCTCTGCACCCTCTCTAGTGCAGCAACCTGGTTAATCTCCTCTTTACCCTATCTAGTACAACATCCTGGTAAATCTCCTCTGCGCCCTCTCCAGTGCAGCATCCGGGTAAATCTCCTCTGTACCCTCTCCAGTGCAACATCCTGATAGATCTCCTCTGTACCCTCTCGAGTGCAACATCCTGGTAAATCTCCTCTGTACCCTCTCCAGTGCAACATCCTGGTAAATCTCCTCTGTACCCTCTCCAGTGAAACATCCTGGTAAATCTCCTCTGTACCCTCTCCAGTGCAACATCCTGGTAAATCTCCTCTGTACCCTCTCTAATGCAACATCCTGTTAAATCTCCTCTGTACCCTCTCCAGTGCAACATCCTGGTAAATCTCCTCAGCACCCTCTCCAGTGCAACATCCTGGTAAATCTCCTCTGCACCCTCTCGAGTGCAACATCCTGGTAAATCTCCTCTGTACCCTCTCCAGTGAAACATCCTGGTAAATCTCCTCTGTACCCTCTCGAGTGCAACATCCTGGTAAATCTCCTCAGCACCCTCTCCAGTGCAACATCCTTGTAAACCTCCTCTGCACCCTCTCTAGTGCAACATCCTGGTAAATCTCCTCTGTACCCTCTCTAGTGCAACATCCTGGTAAATCTCCTCTGTACCCTCTCCAGTGCAACATCCTGGTAAATCTCCTCTGTACCCTCTCTAGTGCAACATTCTGATAAATCTCCTCTGCACCCTCTCCAGTGCAACATCCTGGTAAATCTCCTCTGCACCCTCTCGAGTGCAACATCTTGGTAAATCTCGTCTGTAACCTCTCTAGTGCAACATCCTGGTAAATCTCCTCTGTACCCTCTCTAGTGCAACATCCTGGTAAATCTCCTCTGCACCCTCTCCATTGTAACATCCTGGTAAATCTCCTCTGTGCCCTCTCTAGTGCAACATCCTGGTAAATCTCCTCTGTACCCTCTCTAGTGCAACATCCTGGTAAATCTCCTCTGTACCCTCTCCAGTGCAACATCCTGGTAAATCTCCTCTGTACCCTCTCTAGTGCAACATTCTGATAAATCTCCTCTGCACCCTCTCCAGTGCTACATCCTGGTAAATCTCCTCTGTACCCTCTCGAGTGCAACATCCTGGTAAATCTCCTCTGTACCCTCTCTAATGCAACATCCTGTTAAATCTCCTCTGTACCCTCTCCAGTTCAACATCCTGGTAAATCTCCTCAGCACCCTCTCCAGTGCAACATCCTGGTAAATCTCCTCTGCACCCTCTCGAGTGCAACATCCTGGTAAATCTCCTCTGTACCCTCTCCAGTGAAACATCCTGGTAAATCTCCTCTGTACACTCTCGAGTGCAACATCCTGGTAAATCTCCTCAGCACCCTCTCCAGTGCAACATCCTGGTGAATCTCCTCTGTACCCTCTCCAGTGCAACATCCTTGTAAATCTCCTCTGCAACCTCTGGTGCAACATCCTGGTAAATCTCCTCGGTACCCTCTCTAGTGCAACATTCTGGTAAATCTCCTCTGTACCCTCTCGAGTGCAACATCCTGGTAAATCTCCTCAGCACCCTCTCCAGTGCAACATCCTTGTAAATCTCCTCAGCACCCTCTCCAGTGCAACTTCCTGGTAAATCTCCTCAGCACCCTCTCCAGTGCAACGTCCTGGTAAATCTCCTCTGTACCCTCTCTAGTGCAACATCCTGGTAAATCTCCTTTGTACCCTCTCCAGTGCAACATCCTGGAAAATTCCTCTGTACCCTCTCTAACGCAACATCCTGCTAAATCTACTCTGTACCCTCTCCAGTGCAACATCCTGGTAAATCTCCTCTGTACCCTCTCCAGTGCAACAACCTGGTAAATCTCCTCTGTACCCTCTCTAGTGCAACATCCAGGTAAATCTCCTCTGTACCCTCTCCAGTGCAACGTCCTGGTAAATCTCCTCTGTACCCTCTCTAATGCAACATCCTGGTAAATTTCCTGTGTACCCTCTCCAGTGCAACATCAAGGTAAATCTCCTCTGTACCCTCTATAACGAAACGTCCTGGTAAATCTCCTCTGTACACTCTCTAGTGCAACATCCTGGTAAATCTCCTCTGTACCCTCTCCAGTGCAACATCCTGGTAAATCTCCTCTGTACCCTCTATCGTGCAACATCCTGGTAAATCTCCTCTGTACTCTCTCCAGTGCAACATCCTGGTAAATCTCCTCTGTACCCTCTCGAGTGCAACCTCCTGGTAAACCTCCTCTGTACCCTCTCCAGTGCAACACCCTGGTAAATCTTCTCTGCACCCTCTATAGTGCAGCAACATGGTAAATCTCCTCTTTACCCTCTCTAGTGCAACATCCTGGTAAATCTCCTCTGCGCCCTCTCCAGTGCAGCATCCGGGTAAATCTCCTCTGTACCCTCTCCAGTGCAACATCCTGGTAAATCTCCTCTGTACCCTCTCCAGTGCAACATCCTGGTAAATCTCCTCTGTACCCTCTCTAGTGCAAAATCCTGGTAAATCTCCTCTGTACCCTCTCAAGTGCAACATCCTGGTAAATCTCCTCTATACCCTCTCCAGTGCAACATCATGGTAAATCTCCTCTGTACCCTCTCCAGTGCAACAGCCTGGTAAATCTCCTCTGTACAATCTCCAGTGCATCATCCTGGTAAATCTCCTCTGTACCCTCTCTGGTGCAACATCCTGGTAAATCTCCTTTGTACCCTCTCCAGTGCAACATCCTGGTAAATCTCCTCTGTACCCTCTCTAACGCAACATCCTGGTAAATCTCGTCTGTACCCTCTCTGGTGCAACATCCTGGTAAATCTCCTCTGTACCCTCTCTGGTGCAACATCCTGGTAAATCTCCTCTGTACCCTCTCCAGTGCGACAGCAAGGTAAATCTCCTGTGTACCCTCTCTAGTGCAACATCCTGGTGAATCTCCGCTGTACCGTTTCTAATGCAACATCCTGGTAAATCTCCTCTGTACCCTCTCTAGTGCAACATGCTGGTAAATCTCCTCTGTACCCTCTCCAGTGCAACTTCCTGGTAATCTCCTCAGCATCTTCTCTAATGCAACATCCTGGTAAATCTCCTCTGCACCCTCTCTACTGCAACATCCAGGTAAATCTCCTCTTGACCCTCTCGAGTGCAACATCCTGGTAAATCTCCTCTGTACCCTCTCTAGTACAACATCCTGACAAATCGCATCTGTATCCTCTCTAGTGCAACAACCAGGTAAATCTCCTCTGTAGACACTCTTGTGCAACATTCTGATAAATCTCCTCTGCACCCTCTCTAGTGCAACATCCTGGTAAATCTCCTCTGTACCCTCTCTAGTGCAAAATCCTGGTAAATCTCCTCTGTACCCTCTCCAGTGCAACATCCTGCTAAATCTCCTCAGCACCCTCTCCAGTGCAACATCCTGGAAATCTCCTCTGTACCCTCTCTAGTGCAACATCCTGGTAAATCTTCTCTGTACCCTCTCTAGTGCAACATCCTGGTAAATCTACTCTGTACCCTTTCCAGTGCAACATCCTGGAAAACCTCCTCTGTACCCACTCCAGTGCAGCATCCTGGTAAATCTCCTCTGCACCCTCTCCAGTGCAACATTCTGGTAACTCTCCTCTGTACCCTCTCTAACGCAACATCCTGGTAAATCTCCTCTGTACCCTCTAATGTGCAACATCCTGGTAAATCTCCTATGTACCCTCTCCAGTGCAACATCCTGGTAAATCTCCTCTGTACCCTCTAATGTGCAACATCCTCGTAAATCTCCTCTGTACCCTCTCCTGTGCAACATCCTGGTAAATCTCCTCAGCACCCTCTCCAGTGCAACATCCTTGTAAATCTCCTCAGCACCCTCTCCAGTGCAACATCCTGGTAAATCTCCTCAGCACCCTCTCCAGTGCAACATCCTGGTAAATCTCCTCAGCACCCTCTCCAGGACAACATCCTGGTGAATCTTCAATGCACCCTCTCCAGTGCAACATCCTTGTAAACCTCCTCTGCACCCTCTCCAGTGCAACATCCTGGTAAATCTCAATACACTCTCCAGTGCAACAGCCTGATAAATCTCCTCTGTACACTCTCTAGTGCAACATTCTGGTAAATCTCCTCTCTACCCTCTCTCGTGCAACATCCTGGTAAATCTCCTCTGTACCCACTCCAGAGCAACATCCTGGTAAATCTCCTCTGCCCCTCTCTCTGTGCAACACCCTGATAAATCTCCTCTGCAGCCTCTCCAGTGCAACATCCTTGTAAATCTCCTCTGCAACCTCTGGTGCAACATCCTGGTAAATCTCCTCTTGACCCTCTCCAGTGCAACATCCTGGTAAATCTCCTTCGCACTCTCTCTATTGCAACATCCTGGTAAATCTCATCTGTACCCTCTCTAATGCAACAGCCTGGTAAGTCTCCTCTGCACCCTCTCCAGTGCAACATCCCTGTAAACCTCCTCTGCACCCTCTCCAGTGCAACATCCTTGTAAATCTCCTCTGCAACCTCTGGTGCAACATCCTGGTAAATCTCCTCGGTACACTCTCCAGTGCAACATCCTGGTAAATCTCAATACCCTCTCCAGTGCAACATCCTGATAAATCTCCTCTGTACACTCTCTTGTGCAACATTCTGGTAAATCTCCTCTCTACCCTCTCTCATGCAACATCCTGGTAAATCTCTTCTGTACACTCTCCAGTGCATCATCCTGGTAAATCTCCTATGTACACTCTCTAATGCAACCTCCTGGTAAACCTCCTCTGTACCCTCTCCAGTGCAACACCCTGGTAAATCTTCTCTGCACCCTCTCTAGTGCAGCAACCTGGTAAATCTCCTCTTTACCCTATCTAGTACAACATCCTGGTAAATCTCCTCTGCGCCCTCTCCAGTGCAGCATCCGGGTAAATCTCCTCTGTACCCTCTCCAGTGCAACATCCTGATAGATCTCCTCTGTACCCTCTCGAGTGCAACATCCTGGTAAATCTCCTCTGTACCCTCTCCAGTGCAACATCCTGGTAAATCTCCTCTGTACCCTCTCCAGTGAAACATCCTGGTAAATCTCCTCTGTACCCTCTCCAGTGCAACATCCTGGTAAATCTCCTCTGTACCCTCTCTAGTGCAACATCCAGGTAAATCTCCTCTGTACCCTCTCCAGTGCAACGTCCTGGTAAATCTCCTCTGTACCCTCTCTAATGCAACATCCTGGTAAATCTCCTGTGTACCCTATCCAGTGCAACATCAAGGTAAATCTCCTCTGTACCCTCTCTAACGAAACGTCCTGGTAAATCTCCTCTGTGCACTCTCTAGTGCAACATCCTGGTAAATCTCCTCTGTACCCTCTCCAGTGCAACATCCTGGGAAATCTCTTCTGTACCCTCTCTCGTGCAACATCCTGGTAAATCTCCTCTGTACTCTCTCCAGTGCAACATCCTGGTAAATCTCCTCTGTACCCTCTCGAGTGCAACCTCCTGGTAAACCTCCTCTGTACCCTCTCCAGTGCAACACCCTGGTAAATCTTCTCTGCACCCACTATAGTGCAGCAACCTGGTAAATCACCTCTTTACCCTCTCTAGTGCAACATCCTGGTAAATCTCATCTGTACCCTCTCCAGTGCAACATCCTGGTAAATCTCCTCTATACCCTCTCTAGTGCAACATCATGATAAATCTCCTCTGTACCATCGCCAGTGCAACATCCTGGTAAATCTCCTCTGTACCATCTCCAGTGCAACATCCTGGTAAATCTCCTCTGTACCCTCTCTAGTGCAACATCCTGGTAAATCTCCTCTGTACCCTCTCCAGTGCAACATCCTGGTAAATCTCCTCTGTACCCTCTCTAACGCAACATCCTGGTAAATCTCGTCTGTTCCCTCTCCAGTGCGACATCAAGGTAAATCTCCTGTGTACCCTCTCTAATGCAACATCCTGGTGAATCTCCTCTGTACCCTTTCTAATGCAACATCCTGGTAAATCTCCTCTGTGCCCTCTCTAGTGCAACATCCTGGTAAATCTCCTCTGTGCCCTCTCTAATGCAACATCCTGGTAAATCTCCTCATCACCCTCTCTACTGCAACATCCAGGTAAATCACCTCTTGACCCTCTCGAGTGCAACATCCTGGTAAATCTCCTCTGTACCCTCTCAAGTACAACATCCTGACAAATCGCATCTGTATCATCTCTAGTGCAACAACCAGGTAAATCTCCTCTGCAGACACTCTTGTGCAACATTCTGATAAATCTCCTCTGTGCCCTCTCGAGTGCAACATCCTGGTAAATCTCCTCTGTACCCTCTATAGTGCAAAATCCTGGTAAATCTCCTCTGTACCCTCTCCAGTGCAACATCCTGGTAAATTTCCTCTGCACCCTCTCCAGTGCAACATTCTGGTAACTCTCCTCTGTACCCTCTCTAACGCAACATCCTGGTAAATCTCCTCTGTACACTCTTGAGTGCAACCTCCTGGTAAACCTCCTCTGTACCCTCTCCAGTGCAACACCCTGGTAAATCTTTTCTGCGCCCTCTCCAGTGCAGCATCCGGGTAAATCTCCTCTGTACCCTCTCGAGTGCAACATGCTAATAAATCTCTTCTGTACCCTCTCTAATTCAACATCCTGGTAAATCTCCTCTGTTACCTCTCCAGTGCAACATCCTGGTAAATCTCCTCTGTACCCTCTCCAGTGCAACATCCTGGAAAATTCCTCTGTACCCTCTCTAACGCAACATCCTGGTAAATCTCCTCTGTACCCTCTCCAGTGCAACATCCTGGTAAATCTCCTCTGTACCCTCTCTAGTGCAACATCCTGGTAAATCTCCTCTGTACCCTCTCCAGTGCAACATCCTGGAAAATTCCTCTGTACCCTCTCTAACGCAACATCCTGGTAAATCTCCTCTGTAGCCTCTCCAGTGCAACATCCTGGTAAATCTCCTCTGTACCCTCTCCAGTACAACATCCTGGTAAATCTCCTCTGTACCCTCTAATGTGCAACATTCTGGTAAATCTCCTCTGTACCCTCTCCAGTGCAACATCCTGGTAAATCTCCTCTGTACCCTCTCTAGTGCAACATCCTGGTAAATCTCCTTTGTACCCTCTCCAGTGCAACATCCTGGAAAATTCCTCTGTACCCTCTCTAACGCAACATCCTGCTAAATCTCCTCTGTACCCTCTCCAGTGCAACATCCTGGTAAATCTCCTCTGTACTCTCTCTAGTGCAACATCCTGGTAAATCTACTCTGTACCCTCTCCAGTGCAACATCCTGGTAAATCTCCTCTGTACCCTCTCCAGTGCAACAACCTGGTAAATCTCCTCTGTACCCTCTCTAGTGCAACGTCCAGGTAAATCTCCTCTGTACCATCTCCAGTGCAACGTCCTGGTAAATCTCCTCTGTACCCTCTCTAGTGCAACATCCTGGTAAATCTCCTTTGTACCCTCTCCAGTGCAACATCCTGGAAAATTCCTCTGTACCCTCTCTAACGCAACATCCTGCTAAATCTACTCTGTACCCTCTCCAGTGCAACATCCTGGTAAATCTCCTCTGTACCCTCTCCAGTGCAACAACCTGGTAAATCTCCTCTGTACCCTCTCTAGTGCAACATCCAGGTAAATCTCCTCTGTACCCTCTCCAGTGCAACGTCCTGGTAAATCTCCTCTGTACCCTCTCTAATGCAACATCCTGGTAAATTTCCTGTGTACCCTCTCCAGTGCAACATCAAGGTAAATCTCCTCTGTACCCTCTATAACGAAACGTCCTGGTAAATCTCCTCTGTACACTCTCTAGTGCAACATCCTGGTAAATCTCCTCTGTACCCTCTCCAGTGCAACATCCTGGTAAATCTCCTCTGTACCCTCTATCGTGCAACATCCTGGTAAATCTCCTCTGTACTCTCTCCAGTGCAACATCCTGGTAAATCTCCTCTGTACCCTCTCGAGTGCAACCTCCTGGTAAACCTCCTCTGTACCCTCTCCAGTGCAACACCCTGGTAAATCTTCTCTGCACCCTCTATAGTGCAGCAACATGGTAAATCTCCTCTTTACCCTCTCTAGTGCAACATCCTGGTAAATCTCCTCTGCGCCCTCTCCAGTGCAGCATCCGGGTAAATCTCCTCTGTACCCTCTCCAGTGCAACATCCTGGTAAATCTCCTCTGTACCCTCTCCAGTGCAACATCCTGGTAAATCTCCTCTGTACCCTCTCTAGTGCAACATCCTGGTAAATCTCCTCTGTACCCTCTCAAGTGCAACATCCTGGTAAATCTCCTCTATACCCTCTCCAGTGCAACATCATGGTAAATCTCCTCTGTACCCTCTCCAGTGCAACATCCTGGTAAATCTCCTCTGTACAATCTCCAGTGCATCATCCTGGTAAATCTCCTCTGTACCCTCTCTGGTGCAACATCCTGGTAAATCTCCTTTGTACCCTCTCCAGTGCAACATCCTGGTAAATCTCCTCTGTACCCTCTCTAACGCAACATCCTGGTAAATCTCGTCTGTACCCTCTCTGGTGCAACATCCTGGTAAATCTCCTCTGTACCCTCTCTGGTGCAACATCCTGGTAAATCTCCTCTGTACCCTCTCCAGTGCGACAGCAAGGTAAATCTCCTGTGTACCCTCTCTAGTGCAACATCCTGGTGAATCTCCGCTGTACCGTTTCTAATGCAACATCCTGGTAAATCTCCTCTGTACCCTCTCTAGTGCAACATGCTGGTAAATCTCCTCTGTACCCTCTCCAGTGCAACTTCCTGGTAATCTCCTCAGCATCTTCTCTAATGCAACATCCTGGTAAATCTCCTCTGCACCCTCTCTACTGCAACATCCAGGTAAATCTCCTCTTGACCCTCTCGAGTGCAACATCCTGGTAAATCTCCTCTGTACCCTCTCTAGTACAACATCCTGACAAATCGCATCTGTATCCTCTCTAGTGCAACAACCAGGTAAATCTCCTCTGTAGACACTCTTGTGCAACATTCTGATAAATCTCCTCTGCACCCTCTCTAGTGCAACATCCTGGTAAATCTCCTCTGTACCCTCTCTAGTGCAAAATCCTGGTAAATCTCCTCTGTACCCTCTCCAGTGCAACATCCTGCTAAATCTCCTCAGCACCCTCTCCAGTGCAACATCCTGGAAATCTCCTCTGTACCCTCTCTAGTGCAACATCCTGGTAAATCTTCTCTGTACCCTCTCTAGTGCAACATCCTGGTAAATCTACTCTGTACCCTTTCCAGTGCAACATCCTGGAAAACCTCCTCTGTACCCACTCCAGTGCAGCATCCTGGTAAATCTCCTCTGCACCCTCTCCAGTGCAACATTCTGGTAACTCTCCTCTGTACCCTCTCTAACGCAACATCCTGGTAAATCTCCTCTGTACCCTCTAATGTGCAACATCCTGGTAAATCTCCTCTGTACCCTCTCCAGTGCAACATCCTGGTAAATCTCCTCTGTACCCTCTAATGTGCAACATCCTCGTAAATCTCCTCTGTACCCTCTCCTGTGCAACATCCTGGTAAATCTCCTCTGTACCCTCTCCAGTGCAACATCCTGGTAAATCTCCTCTCTACCCTCTCTAGTGCAACATCTTGTTGAATCTCCTCTGTACCCTCTCTAGTGCAACATCTTGGTAAATCTCCTCTGTACCCTCTCTAATGCAACATCCTGGTAAATCTCCTCTGTTCCCTCTCTAGTGCACCATGCTGGTAAATCTCCTCTGTACCCTCTCCAGTGCAACATCCTGGTAAATCTCCTCTTGACCCTCTCGAGTGCAACATCCTGGTAAATCTCCTCTGCACCCTCTCTAGTACAACATCCTGGCAAATCTCATCGGTATCATCTCTAGTGCAACATCCTGATAAATCTCCTCTGTGCCCTCTCTAGTGCAACATCAAGGTAAATCTCCTCTGTACCCTCTCTAACGCAACATCCTGGTAAATCTCCTCTGTACCCTCTCCAGTGCAACATCAAGGTAAATCTCCTCTGTACCCTCTCTAACACAACATCCTGGTAAATCTCCTCTGTACCCTCTCCAGTGCAACATCCTGGTAAATCTCCTCTGCACCCTCTCTAGTGCAACATCCTGTTGAATCTCCTCTGTACCCTCTCGAGTGCAACATCTTGGTAAATCTCCTCTGTACCCTCTCTAATGCAACGTCCTGGTAAATCTCCTCTGTGCCCTCTCTAGTGCACCATGCTGGTAAATCTCCTCTGTACCCTCTCCAGTGCAACATCCTGGTAAATCTCCTCTTGACCCTCTCTAGTACAACATCCTGACAAATCTCATCGGTATCATCTCTAGTGCAACATCCTGATAAATCTCCTCTGTACCCTCTCCAGTGCAACATCCTGGTGAATCTCCTCTGTACCCTTTCTAATGCAACATCCTGGTAAATCTCCTCTGTGCCCTCTCTAGTGCAACATCCTGGTAAATCTCCTCTGTGCCCTCTCTAATGCAACATCCTGGTAAATCTCCTCATCACCCTCTCTACTGCAACATCCACGTAAATCACCTCTTGACCCTCTCGAGTGCAACATCCTGGTAAATCTCCTCTGTACCCTCTCAAGTACAACATCCTGACAAATCGCATCTGTATCATCTCTAGTGCAACAACCAGGTAAATCTCCTCTGCAGACACTCTTGTGCAACATTCTGATAAATCTCCTCTGTGCCCTCTCGAGTGCAACATCCTGGTAAATCTCCTCTGTACCCTCTATAGTGCAAAATCCTGGTAAATCTCCTCTGTACCCTCTCCAGTGCAACATCCTGGTAAATTTCCTCTGCACCCTCTCCAGTGCAACATTCTGGTAACTCTCCTCTGTACCCTCTCTAACGCAACATCCTGGTAAATCTCCTCTGTACACTCTCGAGTGCAACCTCCTGGTAAACCTCCTCTGTACCCTCTCCAGTGCAACACCCTGGTAAATCTTTTCTGCGCCCTCTCCAGTGCAGCATCCGGGTAAATCTCCTCTGTACCCTCTCGAGTGCAACATGCTAATAAATCTCTTCTGTACCCTCTCTAATTCAACATCCTGGTAAATCTCCTCTGTTACCTCTCCAGTGCAACATCCTGGTAAATCTCCTCTGTACCCTCTCCAGTGCAACATCCTGGAAAATTCCTCTGTACCCTCTCTAACGCAACATCCTGGTAAATCTCCTCTGTACCCTCTCCAGTGCAACATCCTGGTAAATCTCCTCTGTACCCTCTCTAGTGCAACATCCTGGTAAATCTCCTCTGTACCCTCTCCAGTGCAACATCCTGGAAAATTCCTCTGTACCCTCTCTAACGCAACATCCTGGTAAATCTCCTCTGTAGCCTCTCCAGTGCAACATCCTGGTAAATCTCCTCTGTACCCTCTCCAGTACAACATCCTGGTAAATCTCCTCTGTACCCTCTAATGTGCAACATTCTGGTAAATCTCCTCTGTACCCTCTCCAGTGCAACATCCTGGTAAATCTCCTCTGTACCCTCTCTAGTGCAACATCCTGGTAAATCTCCTTTGTACCCTCTCCAGTGCAACATCCTGGAAAATTCCTCTGTACCCTCTCTAACGCAACATCCTGCTAAATCTCCTCTGTACCCTCTCCAGTGCAACATCCTGGTAAATCTCCTCTGTACTCTCTCTAGTGCAACATCCTGGTAAATCTACTCTGTACCCTCTCCAGTGCAACATCCTGGTAAATCTCCTCTGTACCCTCTCCAGTGCAACAACCTGGTAAATCTCCTCTGTACCCTCTCTAGTGCAACGTCCAGGTAAATCTCCTCTGTACCCTCTCCAGTGCAACGTCCTGGTAAATCTCCTCTGTACCCTCTCTAGTGCAACATCCTGGTAAATCTCCTTTGTACCCTCTCCAGTGCAACATCCTGGAAAATTCCTCTGTACCCTCTCTAACGCAACATCCTGCTAAATCTACTCTGTACCCTCTCCAGTGCAACATCCTGGTAAATCTCCTCTGTACCCTCTCCAGTGCAACAACCTGGTAAATCTCCTCTGTACCCTCTCTAGTGCAACATCCAGGTAAATCTCCTCTGTACCCTCTCCAGTGCAACGTCCTGGTAAATCTCCTCTGTACCCTCTCTAATGCAACATCCTGGTAAATTTCCTGTGTACCCTCTCCAGTGCAACATCAAGGTAAATCTCCTCTGTACCCTCTATAACGAAACGTCCTGGTAAATCTCCTCTGTACACTCTCTAGTGCAACATCCTGGTAAATCTCCTCTGTACCCTCTCCAGTGCAACATCCTGGTAAATCTCCTCTGTACCCTCTATCGTGCAACATCCTGGTAAATCTCCTCTGTACTCTCTCCAGTGCAACATCCTGGTAAATCTCCTCTGTACCCTCTCGAGTGCAACCTCCTGGTAAACCTCCTCTGTACCCTCTCCAGTGCAACACCCTGGTAAATCTTCTCTGCACCCTCTATAGTGCAGCAACATGGTAAATCTCCTCTTTACCCTCTCTAGTGCAACATCCTGGTAAATCTCCTCTGCGCCCTCTCCAGTGCAGCATCCGGGTAAATCTCCTCTGTACCCTCTCCAGTGCAACATCCTGGTAAATCTCCTCTGTACCCTCTCCAGTGCAACATCCTGGTAAATCTCCTCTGTACCCTCTCTAGTGCAAAATCCTGGTAAATCTCCTCTGTACCCTCTCAAGTGCAACATCCTGGTAAATCTCCTCTATACCCTCTCCAGTGCAACATCATGGTAAATCTCCTCTGTACCCTCTCCAGTGCAACATCCTGGTAAATCTCCTCTGTACAATCTCCAGTGCATCATCCTGGTAAATCTCCGCTGTACCCTCTCTGGTGCAACATCCTGGTAAATCTCCTTTGTACCCTCTCCAGTGCAACATCCTGGTAAATCTCCTCTGTACCCTCTCTAACGCAACATCCTGGTAAATCTCGTCTGTACCCTCTCTGGTGCAACATCCTGGTAAATCTCCTCTGTACCCTCTCTGGTGCAACATCCTGGTAAATCTCCTCTGTACCCTCTCCAGTGCGACAGCAAGGTAAATCTCCTGTGTACCCTCTCTAGTGCAACATCCTGGTGAATCTCCGCTGTACCGTTTCTAATGCAACATCCTGGTAAATCTCCTCTGTACCCTCTCTAGTGCAACATGCTGGTAAATCTCCTCTGTACCCTCTCCAGTGCAACTTCCTGGTAATCTCCTCAGCATCTTCTCTAATGCAACATCCTGGTAAATCTCCTCTGCACCCTCTCTACTGCAACATCCAGGTAAATCTCCTCTTGACCCTCTCGAGTGCAACATCCTGGTAAATCTCCTCTGTACCCTCTCTAGTACAACATCCTGACAAATCGCATCTGTATCCTCTCTAGTGCAACAACCAGGTAAATCTCCTCTGTAGACACTCTTGTGCAACATTCTGATAAATCTCCTCTGCACACTCTCTAGTGCAACATCCTGGTAAATCTCCTCTGTACCCTCTCTAGTGCAAAATCCTGGTAAATCTCCTCTGTACCCTCTCCAGTGCAACATCCTGCTAAATCTCCTCAGCACCCTCTCCAGTGCAACATCCTGGAAATCTCCTCTGTACCCTCTCTAGTGCAACATCCTGGTAAATCTTCTCTGTACCCTCTCTAGTGCAACATCCTGGTAAATCTACTCTGTACCCTTTCCAGTGCAACATCCTGGAAAACCTCCTCTGTACCCACTCCAGTGCAGCATCCTGGTAAATCTCCTCTGCACCCTCTCCAGTGCAACATTCTGGTAACTCTCCTCTGTACCCTCTCTAACGCAACATCCTGGTAAATCTCCTCTGTACCCTCTAATGTGCAACATCCTGGTAAATCTCCTCTGTACCCTCTCCAGTGCAACATCCTGGTAAATCTCCTCTGTACCCTCTAATGTGCAACATCCTCGTAAATCTCCTCTGTACCCTCTCCTGTGCAACATCCTGGTAAATCTCCTCTGTACCCTCTCTAGTGCAATATCCTGGTAAATCTATTCTGTACCCTCTCCAGTGCAACATCCTGGAAAATTCCTCTGTACCCTATCTAACGCAACATCCTGGTAAATCACCTCTGTACCCTCTCCAGTGCAACATCCTGGTAAATCTCCTCTGTACTCTCTCCAGTGCAACATCAAGGTAAATCTCCTCTGTACCCTCTCTAATGCAACATCCTGGTAAATCTCCTCTGTACCCTCTCCAGTGCAACATCCTGGTAAATCTCCTCTCTACCCTCTCTAGTGCAACATCTTGTTGAATCTCCTCTGTACCCTCTCTAGTGCAACATCTTGGTAAATCTCCTCTGTACCCTCTCTAATGCAACATCCTGGTAAATCTCCTCTGTTCCCTCTCTAGTGCACCATGCTGGTAAATCTCCTCTGTACCCTCTCCAGTGCAACATCCTGGTAAATCTCCTCTTGACCCTCTCGAGTGCAACATCCTGGTAAATCTCCTCTGCACCCTCTCTAGTACAACATCCTGGCAAATCTCATCGGTATCATCTCTAGTGCAACATCCTGATAAATCTCCTCTGTGCCCTCTCTAGTGCAACATCAAGGTAAATCTCCTCTGTACCCTCTCTAACGCAACATCCTGGTAAATCTCCTCTGTACCCTCTCCAGTGCAACATCAAGGTAAATCTCCTCTGTACCCTCTCTAACACAACATCCTGGTAAATCTCCTCTGTACCCTCTCCAGTGCAACATCCTGGTAAATCTACTCTGCAACCTCTGGTGCAACATCCTGGTAATTCTCCTCTTTCCCCTCTCTCATACAACATCCTGGTAAATCTCCTCTGTACCCTTTACAGTGCAACATCCTGGTAAATCTCCTTTGCACCCACTCTAGTGCAACATCCTGGTAAATCTCCTCTGTACCCTCTCCAGTGCAACATCCTGGTAAATCTCCTCTCTACCCTCTCTAGTGCAACATCCTGTTGAATCTCCTCTGTACCCTCTCTAGTGCAACATCCTGGTAAATCTCCTCTGTGCCCTCTCTAGTGCAACATCCTGGTAATCTCCTCTGTACCCTCTCGAGTGCAACATCCTGGTAAACCTCCTCTGTACACTCTCTCATGCAAAATCCTGGTAAATCTCCTCTGTACCCTCTCCAGTACAACATCCTGGTAATCTCCTCTGTACCCTCTCCAGTACAACATCCTGGTAAATCTCCTCAGCACCCTCTCCAGTGCAACATCCTGGTAAATCTCCTCTGTACCCTGTCTCGTGCAACATTTTGGTAAATCTCCTCTGTACCCTCTCCAGTGCAACATCCTGGTAAATCTACTCTGCAACCTCTGGTGCAACATCCTGGTAATTCTCCTCTTTCCCCTCTCTCATACAACATCCTGGTAAATCTCCTCTGTACCCTTTACAGTGCAACATCCTGGTAAATCTCCTTTGCACCCACTCTAGTGCAACATCCTGGTAAATCTCCTCTGTACCCTCTCCAGTGCAACATCCTGGTAAATCTCCTCTCTACCCTCTCTAGTGCAACATCCTGTTGAATCTCCTCTGTACCCTCTCTAGTGCAACATCTTGGTAAATCTCCTCTGTACCCTCTCTAGTACAACATCCTGACAAATCGCATCTGTATCCTCTCTAGTGCAACAACCAGGTAAATCTCCTCTGTAGACACTCTTGTGCAACATTCTGATAAATCTCCTCTGCACCCTCTCTAGTGCAACATCCTGGTAAATCTCCTCTGTACCCTCTCTAGTGCAAAATCCTGGTAAATCTCCTCTGTACCCTCTCCAGTGCAACATCCTGGTAAATCTCCTCAGCACCCTCTCCAGTGCAACATCCTGGTAAATCTACTCTGCACCCTTTCCAGTGCAACATCCTGGAAAACCTCCTCTGTACCCACTCCAGTGCAACATCCTGGTAAATCTCTTCTGCACCCTCTCCAGTGCAACATTCTGGTAACTCTCCTCTGTACCCTCTCCAGTGCAACACCCTGGTAAATCTTTTCTGCACCCTCTCCAGTGCAGCAACCTGGTAAATCTCCTCTTTACCCTCTCTAGTGCAACATCCTGGTAAATCTCCTCTGTACCCTCTCCAGTGCAACATCCTGGTAAATCTCCTCTGTACCCTCTCCAGTGCAACATCCTGGTAAATCTCCTCTGTACCCTCTAATGTGCAACATCCTGGTAAATCTCCTCTGTACCCTCTCCTGTGCAACATCCTGGTAAATCTCCTCTGTACCCTCTCTAGTGCAACATCCTGGTAAATCTCCTCTGTACCCTCTCTAGTGCAACATCCTGGAAAATTCCTCTGTACCCTATCTAACGCAACATCCTGGTACATCACCTCTGTACCCTCTCCAGTGCAACATCCTGGTAAATCTCCTCTGTACCCTCTCCAGTGCAACATCCTGGTAAATCTCCTCTGCACCCTTTCTAGTACAACATCCTGTTGAATCTCCTCTGTACCCTCTCTAGTGCAACATCCTGTTGAATCTCCTCTCTACCCTCTCTAGTGCAACATCCTGTTGAATCTCCTCTGTACCCTCTCTAGTGCAACATCAAGGTAAATCTCCTCTGTACCCTCTCTAATGCAACATCCTGGTAAATCTCCTCTGTACCCTCTCCAGTGCAACATCCTGGTAAATCTCCTCTCTACCCTCTCTAGTGCAACATCCTGTTGAATCTCCTCTGTACCCTCTCTAGTGCAACATCTTGGTAAATCTCCTCTGTACCCTCTCTAATGCAACATCCTGGTAAATCTCCTCTGTGCCCTCTCTACTGCACCATGCTGGTAAGTCTCCTCTGTACCCTCTCCAGTGCAACATCCTGGTAAATCTCCTCTTGACCCTCTCGAGTGCAACATCCTGGTAAATCTCCTCTGCACCCTTTCTAGTACAACATCCTGACAAATCTCATCGGTATCATCTCTAGCGCAACATCCTGATAAATCTCCTCTGTGCCCTCTCTAGTGCAACATCAAGGTAAATCTCCTCTGTACCCTGTCTAACGCAACATCCTGGTAAATCTCCTCTGTACCCTCTCCAGTGCAACATCAAGGTAAATCTCCTCTGTACCCTCTCTAACGCAACATCCTGGTAAATCTCCTCTGTACCCTCTCTAGTGCAACATCCTGGAAAATTCCTCTGTACCCTATCTAACGCAACATCCTGGTAAATCACCTCTGTACCCTCTCCAGTGCAACATCCTGGTAAATCTCAATACCCTCTCCAGTGCAACATCCTGATAAATCTCCTCTGTACACTCTCTAGTGCAACATTCTGGTAAATCCCCTCTCTACATTCTCTCGTGCAACATCCTGGTAAATCTGTTCTGTACACTCTCCAGTACATCATCCTGGTAAATCTCCTCTGTACACTCTCGAGTGCAACCTCCTGGTAAACCTCCTCTGCACCCTCTCCAGTGCAACATCCTGGTAAATCTCAATACCCTCTCCAGTGCAACATCCTGATAAATCTCCTCTGTACACTCTCTAGTGCAACATTCTGGTAAATCTCCTCTCTACCCTCTCTCGTGCAACATCCTAGTAAATCTCTTCTGTACACTCTCCAGTGCATCATCCTGGTAAATCTCCTCTGTACACTCTCGAGTGCAACCTCCTGGTAAACCTCCTCTGTACCCTCTCCAGTGCAACACCCTGGTAAATCTTCTCTGCACCCTCTCTAGTGCAGCAACCTGGTAAATCTCCTCTTTACCCTACCTAGTACAACATCCTGGTAAATCTCCTCTGCGCCCTCTCCAGTGCAGCATCCGGGTAAATCTCCTCTGTACCCTCTCCAGTGCAACATCCTGATGGATCTCCTCTGTACCCTCTCGAGTGCAACATCCTGGTAAATCTCCTCTGTACCCTCTCCAGTGCAACATCCTGGTAAATATCCTCTGTACCCTCTCTAGTGCAACATCCAGGTATATCTCCTCTGTACCCTCTCCAGTGCAACGTCCTGGTAAATCTCCTCTGTACCCTCTCTAATGCAACCTCCTGGTAAATCTCCTGTGTACCCTCTCCAGTGCAACATCAAGGTAAATCTCCTCTGTACCCTCTCTCACGAAACGTCCTGGTAAATCTACTCTGTACACTCTCTAGTGCAACATCCTGGTAAATCTCCTCTGTACCCTCTCCAGTGCAACATCCTGGTAAATCTCCTCTGTACCCTCTCTCGTGCAACCTCCTGGTAAATCTCCTGTGTACCCTCTCCAGTGCAACATCAAGGTAAATCTCCTCTGTACCCTCTCTCACGAAACGTCCTGGTAAATCTCCTCTGTACACTCTCCAGTGCAACATCCTGGTAAATCTCCTCTGTACCCTCTCCAGTGCAACATCCTGGTAAATCTCCTCTGTACCCTCTCTCGTGCAACATCCTGGTAAATCTCCTCTGTACTCTCTCCAGTGCAACATCCTGGTAAATTTCCTCTGTACCCTCTCGAGTGCAACCTCCTGGTAAACCTCCTCTGTACCCTCTCGAGTGCAACCTCCTGGTAAACCTCCTCTGTACCCTCTCCAGTGCAACACCCTGGTAAATCTTCTCTGCACCCTCTATAGTGCAGCAACCTGGTAAATCTCCTCTTTACCCTCTCTAGTGCAACATCCTGGTAAATCTCATCAGCGCCCTCTCCAGTGCAGCATCCGGGTAAATCTCGTCTGTAACCTCTCCAGTGCAACATCCTGGTAAATCTCCTCTGTACCCTCACTAATTCAACATCCTAGTAAATCTCCTATGTTCCCTCTCCAGTGCAACATCCTGCTAAATCTCCTCTGTACCCTCTCTAGTGCAACATCCTGGTAAATCTCGTATGTACCCTCTCCAGTGCAACATCCTGGTAAATCTCCTCTGTACACTCTCGAGTGCAACCTCCTGGTAAACCTCCTCTGCACCCTCTCCAGTGCAACATCCTGGTAAATCTCAATACCCTCTCCAGTGCAACATCCTGATAAATCTCCTCTGTACACTCTCTAGTGCAACATTCTGGTAAATCTCCTCTCTACCCTCTCTCGTGCAACATCCTGGTAAATCTGTTCTGTACACTCTCCAGTACATCATCCTGGTAAATCTCCTCTGTACACTCTCGAGTGCAACCTCCTGGTAAACCTCCTCTGCACCCTCTCCAGTGCAACACCCTGGTAAATCTCAATACCCTCTCCAGTGCAACATCCTGATAAATCTCCTCTGTACACTCTCTAGTGCAACATTCTGGTAAATCTCCTCTCTACCCTCTCTCGTGCAACATCCTGGTAAATCTCTACTGTACCCTCTCCAGTGCAACATCCTGGTAAATCTCCTCTGTACCCTCTCTAGTGCAACATCCAGGTATATCTCCTCTGTACCCTCTCCAGTGCAACGTCCTGGTAAATCTCCTCTGTACCCTCTCTAATGCAACCTCCTGGTAAATCTCCTGTGTACCCTCTCCAGTGCAACATCAAGGTAAATCTCCTCTGTACCCTCTCTCACGAAACGTCCTGGTAAATCTACTCTGTACACTCTCTAGTGCAACATCCTGGTAAATCTCCTCTGTACCCTCTCCAGTGCAACATCCTGGTAAATCTCCTCTGTACCCTCTCTCGTGCAATATCCTGGTAAACCTCCTCTGTACCCTCTCCAGTGCAACACCCTGGTAAATCTTCTCTGCACCCTCTCTAGTGCAGCAACGTGGTAAATCTCCTCTTTACCCTACCTAGTACAACATCCTGGTAAATCTCCTCTGCGCCCTCTCCAGTGCAGCATCTGGGTAAATCTCCTCTGTACCCTCTCCAGTGCAACATCCTGATAGATCTCCTCTGTACCCTCTCGAGTGCAACATCCTGGTAAATCTCCTCTGTACCCTCTCCAGTGCAACATCCTGGTAAATCTCCTCTGTACCCTCTCCAGTGAAACATCCTGGTAAATCTCCTCTGTACCCTCTCCAGTGCAACATCCTGGTAAATCTCCTCTGTAACCTCTCTAGTGCAACATCCAGGTATATCTCCTCGGTACCCTCTCCAGTGCAACGTCCTGGTAAATCTCCTCTGTACCCTCTCTAATGCAACCTCCTGGTAAATCTCCTGTGTACCCTCTCCAGTGCAACATCAAGGTAAATCTCCTCTGTACCCTCTCTCACGAAACGTCCTGGTAAATCTACTCTGTACACTCTCTAGTGCAACATCCTGGTAAATCTCCTCTGTACCCTCTCCAGTGCAACATCCTGGTAAATCTCCTCTGTACCCTCTCTCGTGCAACATCCTGGTAAATCTCCTCTGTACTCTCTCCAGTGCAACATCCTGGTAAATTTCCTCTGTACCCTCTCGAGTGCAACCTCCTGGTAAACCTCCTCTGTACCCTCTCCAGTGCAACACCCTGGTAAATCTTCTCTGCACCCTCTATAGTGCAGCAACCTGGTAAATCTCCTCTTTACCCTCTCTAGTGCAACATCCTGGTAAATCTCATCAGCGCCCTCTCCAGTGCAGCATCCGGGTAAATCTCCTCTGTAACCTCTCCAGTGCAACATCCTGGTAAATCTCCTCTGTACCCTCTCTAGTGCAACATCCTGGTAAATCTCGTATGTACCCTCTCTAGTGCAACATCCTGGTAAATCTCCTCTATACCCTCTCCAGTGCAACATCATGGTAAATCTCCTCTGTACCCTCTCCAGTGCAACATCCTGGTAAATCTCCTCTGTACCATCTCCAGTGCAACATCCTGGTAAATCTCCTCTGTACCCTCTCTAGTGCAACATCCTGGTAAATCTCCTCTGTACCCTCTCCAGTGCAACATCCTGGTAAATCTCCTCTGTACCCACTCGAATGCAACATCCTGGTAAATCTCCTCTGTACCCTCTCTAGTGCAACATCCTGGTAAATCTCCTCTGTACCCACTCTAAAGCAACATCCTGGTAAATCTCCTCTTGACCATCTCTAGTGCAACATCCTGACAAATATCTTCTGTATCATCTCTAGTGCAACAACCAGGTAAATCTCCTCTGTAGACACTCTTGTGCAAAATCCTGGTAAATCTCCTCAGCACCCTCTCCAGTGCAACATCCTGGTAAATCTACTCTGCAACCTCTGGTGCAACATGCTGGTAAATCTCCTCTGTACCCTCTCTAGTGCAACATCCTGGTAAATCTCCTCTGTACATTCTCTAGTGCAACATCCTGGTAAATCTTCTCTGTACCCTCTCTAGTGCAACATCCTGGTAAATCTACTCTGTACCCTTTCCAGTGCAACATCCTGGAAAACCTCCTCTGTACCCACTCCAGTGCAACATCCTGGTAAATCTCCTCTGTACCCTTTCTAGTGCAACATCCTGGTGATTCTTCTCTGTAGCCTCTCTCGTGCAACATCCTGGTAAATCTCGTCTGAACCCTCTCCAGTGTAACATCCTGGTAAATCTCCTCTGTACCCTCTCCAGTGCAACATCCTGATAAATCTCCTCTGTACCCTCTCCACTGCAACATCCTGGTAAATCTCCTCTCTACCCTCTCTAGTGCAACATCCTGGTAAATCTCCTCTGTACCCTCTCCAGTGCAACATCCTGGTAAATCTCCTCTGTACCCTCTCTACTGCAACATCCTGGTAAATCTCCTCTGCACCATCTCTAGTGCAACATCCTGGTAAATCTCCTCTGTACCCTCTCTCATGCAACATCCTGGTAAATCTCCTCTGTACCCTCTTGAGTGCAACATCCTGGTAAATCTCCTCTGTACCCTCTCCAGGGCAACATCCTGGTGAATATTCTCTGTTCCCTATTCAGTGCAATAGCCTGGTAAATCTTCTCTGTGTCCTCTCGAGTGCAACATCCTGGTAAATCTCCTCTGTAACCTCTCTAGTGCAACATCCTGGTAAATCTCCTCTGTACCCTCTCTAGTGCAACATCCTGGTAAATCTCCTCTGCACTCTCTCGACTGCAACATCCTCGTAAATCTCCTCTGTACCCTCTCCAGTGCAACATTCTGGCAAATCTTCTCTGCACACTCTCTAGTGCAACATCCTGGTAAATATCCTCTTTACCCTCTCTAGTGCAACATCCTGGTAAACCTCTTCTGTACCCTCTCTCGTGCAACATCCTGGGAAATCTCCTCTCTACACTTTCTAGTGCAGCATCCTGGTAAATCTCCTCTGTATCCTCTCTAGTTCAACATCCTGGTAAATCTCCTCTGCACCCTCTCCAGTGCAACATCAGGTAAATCTCCTCTGTACCCTCTCTCGTGCAACATCCTGGTAAATCTCTTATGTACCCTCTCTAGTGCAACATCCTGGTAAATATCCTCTGTACCCTCTCTAGTGCAACATTCTGGCAAATCTTCTCTGCACACTTTCTAGTGCAACATCCTGGTAAATCTCCTCTGTATCCTCTCTAGTGCAACATCCTGGTAAATCTCCTCTGTACCCTCTCCACTGCAACATCCTGGTAAATCTCCTCTGTACCCTGTCCAGTGCAACATCCTGGTAAATCTCGACAGTACCCTCTCCAGTGCAACATTCTGGTAAATCTCCTCTGTACCCTCTCCAGGACAACATCCTGGTAAATCTCCTCTGCACCCTTTGCAGTGCAACATCCTGGTAAATCTCCTCCGCCCCCTCTCCAATGCAACATCCTGGTAAATCTCCTCTGCACCCTCTCTAGTGAAACATCCGGGTTAATCTCCTCTGTACCCTCTCTAGTGCAACATCCTGGTAAATCTCCTCTCTACCCTCTCTAGTGCAACATCCTGGTAAATCTCTTCTGTACCCTCTCCAGTGCAACATCCTGGTAAATATCCTCTGTAACCACGCTCGTGCAACATCCTGGTAAATCTCCTCTGTACCCTCTCCAGTGCAACATCCTGGCAAATCTCCTCTGTACCCTCTCTCGTGCAACATCCTGGTAAATCTCCTCTCTGCCCTCTCGAGTGCAACATCCTGGTCAATCTCCTCTGCACCCTCTCCAGTGCAAGATCCTGGTAAATCTACTCTGTACCCTCTGTGGTGCAACATCCTGGTAAATCCCCTTTGTACACTCTCCAGTGTAACATCCTGGTAAATCTCCTCTCTGCCCTCTCTAGTGCAACATCCTGCAAAATCTCCTCTGTACCCTCTCCAGTGCAACATCCTGATAAATCTCCTCTGCACCCTCTCCAGGGCAACATCCTGGTGAATATTCTCTGTTACCTATTCAGTGCAACAGCCTGGTAAATCTTCTCTGTGTCCTCTCGAGTGCAACATCCTGGTAAATCTTCAATATTCCCTCTCCAGGGCAACATCCTGGTGAATATTCTCTGTTACCTATTCAGTGCAACAGCCTGGTAAATCTCCTCTGTATCCTCTCTAGTGCAGCATCCTGGTAAATATCCTCTGTACCCTCGCCAGTGCAACATCCTGGTGAATATTCTCTGTTCCCTCTCTAGTGCAACATTCTGGCAAATCTTCTCTGCACACTCTCTAGTGCAACATCCTGATAAATCTCCTCTGTACCCTCTCCAGGGCAACATCCTGGTGAATATTCTCTGTTACCTATTCAGTGCAACATCCTGGTAAATCTTCTCTGTGTCCTCTCGAGTGCAACATCCTGGTAAATCTTCAATATACCCGCTCCAGTGCAACATCCTCGTAAATCTCCTCTGTACTCTCTCTAGTGCAACATTCTGGCAAATCTTCTCTGCACACTCTCTGGTGCAACATCCTGGTAAATCTCCTCTTTACCCTCTCTAGTGCAACATCCTGGTAAATCTCCTCTTTACCCTCTCTAGTGCAACATCCTGGTAAATCTCATCTGGACCCTCTCCAGTGCAACACTCTGGTAAATCACCTCTGTACCCTCTCTCGTGCAACATCCTGGTAAATCTCTTCTCTACCCTCTCTCGTGCAACATCCTGATAAATCTCCTCTGTACTCTCTCCACTGCAACATCCTGGTAAATCTCCTCTCTACCCTCTCGAGTGCAACATCCTGGTAAATCTCCTCTGCACCATCTCTGGTGCAACATCCTGGTAAATCTCCTCTGTACCCTCTCCAGTGCAACATCCTGGTGAATATTCTCTGTTCCCTATTCAGTGCAACAGCCTGGTAAATCTTCTCTGTGTCCTCTCCAGTGCAACATCCTGGTAAATCTTGTCTGAACCCTCTCCAGTGCAACATCCTGTAAATCTCCTCTGTACCCTCTCCAGTGCAACATCCTGGTAAATCTCCTCTGTACCCTCTCCAGTGCAAAATCCTGGTAAATCTCCTCTGTACCCTCTCTAGTGCAACATCCTGGTAAATCTTCTCTGCACACTCTCTAGTGCAACATCCTGGTAAATCTCCTCTTTACCCTCTCGAGTGCAACATCCTGGTGAATCTCGTCTGAACCCTCTCCAGTGCAACACTCTGGTAAATCACCTCTGTATCCACTCTCGTGCAACATCCTGGTAAATCTCTTCTGTACCCTCTCTAGTGCAACATCCTGGTAAATCTCTTCTGTACCCTCTCTAGTGCAACATCCTGGGAAATCTCCTCTCTACACTTTCTAGTGCAGCATCCTGGTAAATCTCCTCTGTATCCTCTCTAGTGCAACATCCTGGTAAATCTCCTCTGCACCCTCTCCAGTGCAACATCCAGGTAAATCTCCTCTGTACCCTCTCTCGTGCAACATCCTGGTAAATCTCTTCTGTATCCTCTCTAGTGCAACATCCTGATAAATCTCCTCTGTACCCTCTCTCGTGCAACATCCTGGTAAATCTCTTCTGCACCCTCTTTAGTGGAACATGCTGGTAAATCTCCTCTGTACCCTGTCCAGTGCAACATCCTGGTAAATCTCGACAGTACCCTCTCCATTGCAACATTCTGGTAAATCTCCTCTGTATCCTCTCCAGGACAACATCCTGGTAAATCTCCTCTGCACCCTCTCCAATGCAACATCCTGGTAAATCTCCTCTGCACCCTAACTAGTGCAACATCCTAGTAAATATCCTCTGCACCCTCTCGAGTGAAACATCCGGGTAAATCTCCTCTGTACCCTCTCTCGTGCAACATCCTGGTAAATCTCCTCTCTGCCCTCTCTAGTGCAACATCCTGGTCAATCTCCTCTGCACCCTCTCTAGTGCAACATCCTGGTAAATCTACTCTGTACCCTCTGTGGTGCAACATCCTGATAAATCCCCTTTGTACACTCTCCAGTGTAACATCCTGGTAAATCTCCTCTCTGCCCTCTCTAGTGCAACATCCTGCTAAATCTCCTCTGTACCCTCTCCAGTGCAACATCCTGATAAATCTCCTCTCTACCCTCTCCAGGGCAACATCTTGGTGAATATTCTCTGTTAACTATTCAGTGCAACAGCCTGGTAAATCTTCTCTGTGTCCTCTCGAGTGCAACATCCTGGTAAATCTCCTCTGTACCCTCTCCAGTGCAACATCCTGGTAAATCTCTTCTGTACACTCTCTCGTGCAACATCCTGGGAAATCTCCTCTCTACACTTTCTAGTGCAACATCCTGGTAAATCTCCTCCGCCCCCTCTCCAATGCAACATCCTGGTAAATCTCCTCTGCACCCTAACTAGTGCAACATCCTAGTAAATCTCCTCTGCACCCTCTCGAGTGAAACATCCGGGTAAATCTCTCTGTACCCTCTCCAGTGCAACATCCGGGTTAATCTCCTCTCTACCCTCTCCAGTGCAACATCCTAGCAAATCTCCTCTGTACCCTCTCTCGTGCTACATCCTGTCAAATCTCCTCTGTACCCTCTCCAGTGCAACATCCTGGTAAATCTCCTCTGCACCATCTCGAGTGCAACATCCTGGTAAATCTCCTCTGTACCCTCTCGAGTGCAACATCCTGGTAAATCTCCTCTGTACCCTCTCCAGGGCAACATCCTGGTAAATCTTCTGTATACACTTTCTAGTGCAACATCCTCGTAAATCTCCTCTGTACCCTCTCTAGTGCAACATCCTGGTAAATCTCCTCTGAACCCTCTCCAGTGCAACATCCTGGTAAATCTTCTCTGTACCATCTCTAGTGCAACATCCTGGTAAATCTCCTCTGTACCCTCTCTAGTGCAACATCCTGGTAAATCTCCTCTGTACCCTCTCCAGGGCAACATCCTGGTAAATATTCTCTGTTACCTATTCAGTGCAACATCCTGGTAAATCTCCTCTGAACCCTCTCCAGGGCAACATCCTGGTAAATATTCTCTGTTACCTATTCAGTGCAACATCCTGGTAAATCTCTTCTGTCCCCTCTCTAGTGCAACATCCTGGTAAATCTCCTCCGCATCCTCTCCAGTGCAACATCCTGGTAAATCTCCTCTGTACCCGCTCCAGTGCAACATCCTGGTAAATCTCCTCTGTACCCTCTCTTGTGCAACATCCTAGTAAATCTCCTTTGTACACTCTCCAGTGCAACATCCTGGTAAATCTCCTCTGTACCCTCTCTAGTGCAACATCCTGGTAAATCTCCTCTGTACACTCTCCAGTGCAACATCCTGGTAAATCTCCTCTCTACCCTCTCTAGTGCAACATCCTGGTCAATCTCCTCTGCACCCTCTCCAGTGCAACATCCTGGTAAATCTCCACTACACACTCTCTAGTGAAACATCCGGGTAAATCTCTCTGTACCCTCTCCAGTGCAACATCCGGGTAAATCTCCTCTGTACTCGCTCCAGTGCAACATCCAGGTAAATCTCCTCTCTACCCTCTCGAGTGCAACATCCTGGTAAATCTCCTCTGCACCCTCTCCAGTGCAACATCCAGGTAAATCTCCTCTCTACCCTCTCGAGTGCAGCATCCTGGTAAATCTCCTCTGTACCCTCTCTAGTGCAACATCCTGCTAAATCTCCTCTGTACCCGCTCCAGTGCAACATCGTGGTCAATCTCCTCTGCACCCTCTCCAGTGCAACATCCTGGTAAATCTCCTCTACACCTTCTCGAGTGAAACATCGGGTAAATCTCTCTGTACCCTCTCCAGTGCAACATCCGGGTAAATCTCCTCTGTACCCTCTCCAGTGCAACATCCTGGTAAATCTCCTCTACACCCTCTCTAGTGAAACATCCGGGTAAATCTCTCTGTACCCTCTCCAGTGCAACACCCTGGTAAATCTCCTCTGTACCCTCTCCAGTGCAACATCCAGGTAAATCTCCTCTCTACCCTCTCGAGTGCAACATCCTGGTAAATCTCCTCTGCACCCTCTCCAGTGCAACATCCAGGTAAATCTCCTCTCTACCCTCTCGAGTGCAACATCCTGGTAAATCTCCTCTGTACCCTCTCCGTTGCAACATCCTGGTAAATATCCTCTGTACCCTCTCCCGTGCAACATCCTGGTAAATCTCCTCTGTACCCTCTCCAGTGCAACATCCTGGCAAATCTCCTCTGTACCCTCACTCGTGCAACATCCTGGTAAATCTCCTTTCTGCCCTCTCTAGTGCAACATCCTGGTCAATCTCCTCTGCACCCTCTCCAGTGCAAGATCTTGGTGAATCTACTCTGTACCCTCTCTAGTGCAACATCCTGCTAAATCTCCTCTGTATCCTCTCCAGTGCAACATCCTGATAAATCTCCTCTGTACTCTCTCCACTGCAACATCCTGGTAAATCTCCTCTGCACCATCTCTAGTGCAACATCCTGGTAAATCTCCTCTGTACCCTCTCTAGTGCAACATCCTGGTAAATCTCCACTGTACCCTCTCGAGTGCAACATCCTGGTAAATCTCCTCTGTACCCTCTCCAGGGCAACATCCTGGTAAATCTTCTATATACCCTCCCTAGTGCAACATCCTGGTAAATCTCCACTGTACCCTCTCGAGTGCAACATCCTGGTAAATCTCCTCTGTACCCTCTCCAGGGCAACATCCTGGTAAATCTCCTCTGCACCCTCTCCACTGCAACATCCTGGTAAATCTCCTCTGCACCATCTCTAGTGCAACATCCTGGCAAATCTTCTCTGCACACTCTCCAGTGCAACACTCTGGTAAATCACCTCTGTACCCTCTCTCGTGCAACATCCTGGTAAATCTCTTCTGTACCCTCTCTAGTGCAACATCCTGGTGAATCTCTTCTGTACCTTCTCTCGTGCAACATCCTGGGAAATCTCCTCTCTACACTTTCTAGTGCAGCATCCTGGTAAATCTCCTCTGTATCCTATCTAGTGCAACATCCTGGTAAATCTCCTCTGCACCCTCTCCAGTGCAACATCCAGGGAAATCTCCTCTGTACCCTCTCTCGTGCAACATGCTGGTAAATCTCCTCTGTACCCTGTCCAGTGCAACATCCTGGTAAATCTCGACAGTACCCTCTCCAGTGCAACATTCTGGTAAATCTCCTCTGTACCCTCTCCAGGACAACATCCTGGTAAATCTCCTCTGCACCCTTTGCAGTGCAACATCCTGGTAAATCTCCTCTGTACCCTCTCCAATGCAACATCCTGGTAAATCTCCTCTGCACCCTCTCCAATGCAACATCCTGGTAAATCTCCTCTGCACCCTCTCCAATGCAACATCCTGGTAAATCTCCTCTGCACCCTAACTAGTGCAACATCCTAGTAAATCTCCTCTGCACCCTCTCGAGTGAAACATCCGGGTAAATCTCTCTGTACCCTCTCTAGTGCAACATCCTGGTAAATCTCCTCTCTACCCTCTCTAGTGCAACATCCTGGTAAATCTCCTCTGTACCCTCTCCAGTGCAACATCCTGGTAAATATCTCTCTGTAACCTCTCTCGTGCAACATCCTGGTAAATCTCCTCTGTACCCTCTCCAGTGCAACATTCTGGCAAATCTCCTCTGTACCCTCTCTCGTGCAACATCCTGGTAAATCTCCTCTGTACCCTCTCCAGTGCAACATTCTGGCAAATCTCCTCTGTACCCTCTATCGTGCAACATCCTGGTAAATCTCCTCTCTGCCCTCTCTAGTGCAACATCCTGGTCAATCTCCTCTGCACCCTCTCCAGTGCAAGATCCTAGTAAATCTACTCTGTACCCTCTGTGGTGCAACATCCTGGTAAATCCCCTTTGTACACTCTCAAGTGTAACATCCTGGTAAATCTGCTCTCTGCCCTCTCTAGTGCAACATCCTGCTAAATCTTCTCTGTACCCGCTCCAGTGCAACATCCTGATAAATCTCCACTGTACCCTCTCCACTGCAACATCCTGGTAAATCTCCTCTGTACCCTCTCTAGTGCAACATCCTGGTAAATCTCCTCTGTACCCTCTCCAGTGCAACATCCTGGTAAATCTCCTCTGTACCCTCTCTAGTGCAACATCCTGGTAAATCTCCTCTGTACCCTCTCCAGTGCAACATCCTGGTAAATATTCCCTGTTACCTATTCAGTGCAACATCCTCGTAAATCTCCTCTGTACCCTCTCTAGTGCAACATCCTGGTAAATCTCCTCTGTACCCTCTTCAGTGCAACATCCTGGTAAATCTCGTCTGAACCCTCTCCAGTACAACATCCTGGTAAATCTCCTCTGTACCCTCTCTAGTGCAACATCCTGGTAAATCTCCTCTGTACCCTCTCCACTGCAACATCCTGGTAAATCTCCTCTGTACCCTCTTTAGTGCAACATCCTGGTAAATCTCCTCTGTACCCTCTCCAGTGCAACATCCTGGTAAATCTCCTCTGTCCCCTCTCCACTGCAACATCCTGGTAAATCTCCTCTGTACCCTCTTTAGTGCAACATCCTGGTAACTCTCGTCTGAACCCTCTCGAGTGCAACATCCGGGTAAATCTCCTCTGTACCCTCTCTAGTGCAACACCCTGGTAAATCTCTTCTTTACCCTCTCTAGTGCAACACCCTGGTAAATCTCTTCTTTACCCTCTCTAGTGCAACATCCTGGTAAATCTCCTCTGTACCCTCTCTAGTGCAACATCTGTGGTAAATCTCCTCTGTACCCTCTCTAGTGCAACATCCTGGTAAATCTCCTCTGTACCCTCTCTAGTGCAACATCCTGGTAAATCTCCTCTGTACCCTCTCCAGTGCAACATCCTGGTAAATATTCCCTGTTACCTATTCAGTGCAACATCCTCGTAAATCTCCTCTGTACCCTCTTTAGTGCAACATCCTGGTAAATCTCGTCTGAACCCTCTCCAGTGCAACATCCTGGTAAATCTCCTCTGTACCCTCTCTAGTGCAACATCCTGGTAAATCTCCTCTGTACCCTCTCTGGTGCAACATCCTGGTAAATATCATCTGTACCCTCTCTAGTGCAACATCCTGGTCAATCTCCTCTGCACCCTCTCCAGTGCAACATCCTGGTAAATCTCCTCTACACCCTCTCTAGTGAAACATCCGGGTAAATCTCTCTGTACCCTCTCCAGTGCAACATCCGGGTAAATCTCCTCTGTACCCGCTCCAGTGCAACATCCAGGTAAATCTCCTCTCTACCCTCTCGAGTGCAACATCCTGGTAAATCTCCTCTGCACCCTCTCCAGTGCAACATCCAGGTAAATCTCCTCTCTACCCTCTCGAGTGCAACATCCTGGTAAATCTCCTCTGTACCCTCTCTAGTGCAACATCCTGGTAAATATCCTCTGTACCCTCTCCCGTGCAACATCCTGGTAAATCTCCTCTGTACCCTCTCCAGTGCAACATCCTGGCAAATCTCCTCTGTACCCTCTCTCGTTCAACATCCTGGTAAATCTCCTCTGTACCCTCTCTCGTGCAACATCCTGGTAAATCTCCTCTGTACTCTCTCCAGTGCAACAGCCTGGTAAATCTCCTTTCTGCCCTCTCTAGTGCAACATCCTGGTCAATCTCCTCGGCACCCTCTCCAGTGCAAGATCTTGGTAAATCTACTCTGTACCCTCTCTAGTGCAACATCCTGCTAAATCTCCTCTGTACCCTCTCCAGTGCAACATCCTGATAAATCTCCTCTGTACTCTCTCCACTGCAACATCCTGGTAAATCTCCTCTGTACCCTCTCCAGTGCAACATCCTGGTAAATCTCCTCTGTACCCTCTCGAGTCAACATCCTGGTAAATCTCCTCTGTACCCTCTCCAGGGCAACATCCTGGTGAATATTCTCTGTTACCTATTCAGTGCAACAGCCTGGTAAATCTTCTCTGTGTCCTCTCGAGTGCAACATCCTGGTAAATCTTCTATATACCCTCTCTAGTGCAACATCCTCGTAAATCTCCTCTGCACCCTCTCCAGTGCAACATCCTGGTAAATATCCTCTGTACCCTCTCTAGTGCAACATTCTGGCAAATCTTCTCTGCACACTCTCTAGTGCAACATCCTGGTAAATCTCCTCTCTACCCTCTCTAGTGCAACATCCTGGTAAATCTCGTCTGAACCCTCTCTCGTGCAACATCCTGGGAAATCTCCTCTCTACACTTTCTAGTGCTGCATCCTGGTAAATCTCCTCTGTATCCTCTCTAGTGCAACATCCTGGTAAATCTCCTCTGTATCCTCTCTAGTGCAACATCCTGGTAAATCTCCTCTGCACCCTCTCCAGTGCAACATCCTGGTAAATCTCCTCTGTACCCTCTCTCGTGCAACATCCTGGTAAATCTCTTCTGTACGCTCTCTAGTGCAACATGCTGGTAAATCACCTCTGTACCCTGTCCAGTGCAACATCCTGGTAAATCTCCTCTCTACCCTCTCTAGTGCAACATCCTGGTAAATCTCCTCTGTACCCTCTCGAGTGCAACATTCAGGTAAATCTCCTCTGTACCCTCTCGAGTGCAACATCCTGGTAAATCTCCTCTGCACCCTCTCTAGTGCAACATCCTGGTAAATGTCCTCTGCATCCTCTCCAGTGCAACATCCTGGTAAATCTCCTCTGTACCCTCTCTAGTGCAACACCCTGGTAAATCTCTTCTGTACCCTCTCTCATGCAACATCCTGGTAAATCTCTTCTGTACCCTCTCTAGTGCAACATCTTAGTAAATCTCCTCTGTACCCTCTCGAGTGAAACATCCAGGTAAATCTCTCTGTACCCTCGCCAGTGCAACATCCTGGTAAATCTCCTCTGTACCCTCTCCAGTGCAACATCCTGGTAAATCTCCTCTGTACCCTCTCTAGTGCAACATCCTGGTAAATATCCTCTGTACCCTCTCTAGTGCAACATTCTGGCAAATCTTCTCTGCACACTCTCTAGTGCAACATCCAGGTAAATCTCTCTGTACCCTCTCTAGTGCAACATCCTGGTAAATCTCGTCTGAACCCTCTCCAGTGCAACACCCTGGTAAATCACCTTTGTACCCTCTCTCGTGCAACACCATGGTAAATCACCTCTGTACCCTCTCTAGTGCAACATCCTGGTAAATCTCTTCTGTACCCTCTCTCGTGCAACATCCTGGGAAATCTCCTCTCTACACTTTCTAGTGCTGCATCCTGGTAAATCTCCTCTGTATCCTCTCTAGTGCAACATCCTGGTAAATCTCCTCTGTATCCTCTCTAGTGCAACATCCTGGTAAATCTCCTCTGCACCTTCTCCAGTGCAACATCCTGGTAAATCTCCTCTGTACCCTCTCTAGTGCAACATGCTGGTAAATCACCTCTGTACCCTCTCTAGTGCAACATCCTGGTAAATCTCCTCTGTGCCCTCTCTAGTGCAACAGCCTGGTAAATCTCCTCTGCACCCTCTCTCGTGCAACATCCTGGTAAATCTCCTCTGCACCCTCTCGAGTGCAACATCCTGGTAAATCTCCTCTGCACCCTCTCGAGTGCAACATCCTGGTAAATCTCCTCTGTACCCTCTCTGGTGCAACATCCTGGTAAATCTCCTCTGTACCCTCTCCAGTGCAAGATCTTGGTAAATCTCCTCTGTCCCCTCTCCAGTGCAACATCCTGGTAAATCTCCTCTGTACCCTCTCTAGTGCAACAGCCTGGTAAATCTCCTCTGTACCCTCTCTAGTGCAACATCCTGGTAAATCTCCTCTGTGCCCTCTCTAGTGCAACAGCCTGGTAAATCTCCTCTGTACCCTCTCGAGTGCAACATCCTGGTAAATCTCCTTTGTACCCTCTCTAGTGCAACAGCCTGGTAAATCTCCTTTGCACCCTCTCTCGTGCAACATCCTGGTCAATCTCCTCTGCACCCTCTCGAGTGCAACATCCTGGTAAATCTCCTCTGTACCCTCTCTAGTGCAACATCCTGGTAAATCTCCTCTGTACCCTCTCTAGTGCAACATCCTGGTAAATCTCCTCTGTACCCTCTCCAGTGCAAGATCATGGTAAATCTCCTCTGTACCCTCTCCAGTGCAACATCCTGGTAAATCTCCTCTGTACCCTCTCTAGTGCAACATCCTGATCAATCTCCTCTGTACCCTCTCCACTGCAACATCCTGGTAAATCTCCTCTGTACCCTCTCTAGTGCAAATTCCTGGTAAATCTCCTCTGTACCCTCTCTAGTGCAACATCCTGGTAAATCTCCTCTGTACCCTCTCTAGTGCAACATCCTGGTAAATCTCCTCTGTACCCTCTCCAGGCCAACATCCTGGTAAATATTCTCTGTTACCTATTCAGTGCAACATCCTGGTAAATCTCCTCTGTACCCTCTCTAGTGCAACATCCTGGTAAATGTCCTCTGCATCCTCTCCAGTGCAACATCCTGGTAAATCTCCTCTGTACCCTCTCTAGTGCAACACCCTGGTAAATCTCTTCTGTACCCTCTCTCATGCAACATCCTGGTAAATCTCTTCTGTACCCTCTCTAGTGCAACATCTTAGTAAATCTCCTCTGTACCCTCTCGAGTGAAACATCCAGGTAAATCTCTCTGTACCCTCTCCAGTGCAACATCCTGGTAAATCTCCTCTGTACCCTCTCCAGTGCAACATCCTGGTAAATCTCCTCTGTACCCTCTCTAGTGCAACATCCTGGTAAATCTCCTCTCTACCCTCTCTAGTGCAACATCCTGGTAAATCTCCTCTGTACCCTCTCCAGTGCAACATCCTGGTAAATGTCCTCTGTACCCTCTCTCGTGCAACATCCTGGTAAATCTCCTCTGTACCCTCTCCAGTGCAACATCCAGGCAAATCTCCTCTGTACCCTCTCTCGTGCAACATCCTGGTAAATCTCCTCTGTACCCTCTCCAGTGCAACATCCTGGTAAATCTCCTCTGTACCCTCTCCAGTGCAACATCCTGGTAAATCTCCTCTGTACCCTCTCCAGTGCAACATCCTGGTAAATCTCCTCTGTACCCTCTCTAGTGCAACATCCTGGTAAATCCCCTCTGTACACTCTCCAGTGCAACATCCTGGTAAATCTCCTCTGTACCCTCTCTAGTGCAACATCCTGGTAAACCTCCTCTGTACCCTGTGGTGCAACATCCTGGTAAACCTCCTCTGTACCCTGTGGTGCAATAGCTTATTTCCTGTAATGTGGTGATCAGAACTGCACGCAGTACTCCAGCTGTGGCCTAACTATTGTTTTATACATTTCCAGCATAACCTGCCTGCTCTTATATTCTACTTCTCGCCCAATAAGTGTAAGTAGTTTCCCTTAGGTGTTTTTGATGCACTCCTACTTTCAATCGCTCTAACGCTGGAGTGATTACTGTACTGAACAGATGAATGAGTCAGGAATAGGCACCTCGGTCTCAGCCGGCCATGCTTTTATTAAAGTTTAAGCCCACACCTGCACCCAGTAAAACCACACACACCCTGGTGTGTAAAACTAACAAATGCAGTACAACGCACAGTCTGGCCCATCTAAGCAGGCCCCTGTCACAAAGTACCCACGTCTAAAACCTCCCCTGAAAACCCCTCAGATATTGGTTGGGAGAACCCACGATACCGCCTCACAGCGTGGCTGTGATCTTAAAAGATGTGTGCGCCGAGATGATGCTCACCGATTCGTTGGCTCACTCGCTGCTTCTTCCGATGCAAAGGTGTCTCTCCTGGTTTCTTTCCTTCGTCCCTCATGGAGGGTTGGATTGTCGTCGAGGCCAATCAGCGAGGCACGCGAGAGAGCTGTGACCCACACTGTCCGTCCTTTCAGCCCCAATAAAGTTTCGAGGCTTTCTGTGGGCGTGTCTTCTGCTTTGGCTCAATAAAGTTTTCTTCCTTTGTTTCGAGGTTTCCTGTTTATTCCAGCGATGGGTTTCGCTTCCGAGCGGTCTGGGCTTAATGGCTTTTTATTGTTCTGGTATCTCATCCAGATAATGGCTCCATCACTGGTCAGTTCAGCTGCCGAGTTCACATTGCTTAACAAATGGACTCTCCATTTGCTCATCACTGGCGATGGATTGCCTTATCTTGGCCATTGTCTCCCCAGAACCCCTGCCCAACATTCCAAGTCCAACATGGAAGAAGTATCTGGGCCCCTGCCACAAACACCTTCCAGATTTTTTCTGCGGTGGGAAGTTAAAACACAAGGTCCAGGTAACCCCCACAAAATCCTTGGGGATGGAAACACAACGTCCAGATCCTCGGGGATTCGGTCCTTACAGAGCGAGGGTTGGGTGTTTGAGGAGGTGGGTGATGACGGCAGGCTGGAGGGAGAGGGGGACAGTCCCTGAGGAGAGAGAACCGTTAACAATGGCGGTTGACATAGGAGCCAGAAACGGACGTTGGGCGATCAGCAGTTGGGTGGGAATAGGGCCGAGGGAGCAGGGGGTGGGTCTCCGGGACAGGAGGAGCTCGGGGAGGGCATGAGGGGAGATCGGAGAGAAACTGGAGAGAGATGTGAGGTCAGGGCTGGGGCAGGGGGAAGCCTCAGAGGAAGTTTGGGCCGGTGGGCCGGGGGAAGAAGGGAAGGCGCAGAGGCAGCTGATCGGAGGGTCTCAGTCTCTGAGACAGAGTTCCACGGGCTCCTCACGCTGATTGTCGGAGGGGAGGAGGGAGACTTTTCACACGCCGCGATTATCAAACAACATTATAATCAGGGGATGCTCAAGAGGCCAGAATTCTCGGGAGATAATAGGGCTGGAGGAGGTTACAGAGATAAGAGGGGTGTAGGGGCTGGAGGAGGTTACAGAGATAGGGAGGGGTGTAAGGGCTGGAGGGGGTTACAGAGATAGGGAGAGGTGTAGGGGCTGGAGGAGGTTACAGAGATAGGGAGGGGTGTAGGGGCTGGAGGAGGTTACAGAGATAGGGAGGGGCGATTTGTAAACAAAGAGGAGAATTTTGAAATTGAGGCATTACTCAATGACATCCAGGACAGGGAGCGAGGCTGCCTCCTTGTGGTGAGTTACTGAATTACACACAGGACATGGAGCGAGACTGTCTCCTGGTGGTAAGTTACTGAATTACACCCGGGACATGGAGCAAGGCTGCCTCCTGGTGGTGAGTTACTGAATTACACCCAGGAAATGAAGCGAGGCTGCCTCCTGGTGGTGAGTTACTGAATTACACCCAGGATGTGGAGTGAGGCTGCCTCCTGGTGGTGAGTTACAGAATTACACCGAGGCTCTTTCACCGTTGTCCTGCAATTATTTCCTTTTCAAGTATTTTCCAGTTCGGCCTTTCAGGCAGCCCATTCCCAATCACAACAAATTGCTGTGCTGGGTGTAACACAATAAATCACCACCAGGAGGCAGCCTCGCTCCATGTCCTGGGTGTAACACAATAAATCACCACCAGGAGGCAGCCTCGCTCCATGCCCTGGGTGTAACACAATAAATCGCCACCCAGGAGGCAGCCTCGCTCCATGTCCTGGGTGTAATTCAGTAACTCACCACCAGGAGGCAGCCTCGCTCCATGTCCTGGGTGTAATTCAGTAACTCACCACCAGGAGGCAGCCTCGCTCCATGTCCTGGGTGTAATTCAGTAACTCACCACCAGGAGGCAGCCTCGCTCAATGTCCTGGGTGTAATTCAGTAACTCACCACCAGGAGGCAGCCTCGCTCAATGTCCTGGGTGTAATTCAGTAACTCACCACCAGGAGGCAGCCTCGCTCAATGTCCTGGGTGTAATTCAGTAACTCACCACCAGGAGGCAGCCTCGCCCCATGTCCTGGGTGTAATTCAGTAACTCACCACCAGGAGGCAGCCTCGCCCCATGTCCTGGGTGTAATTCAGTAACTCACCACCAGGAGGCAGCATTAATCCACATTCTGGTTGTGATACGGTAACTAACCCGTTCTGTACCTGCCCTGTCAGCCGTGGCTCAGTGGTTCCCCCCTCGCCTCTGAGTCAGAAGGTTGTGGGTTCGAGTCCTCCTCCAATACCTTGAGCACAAAATCTAGGCCGACACTCCCAGTGCAGTACTGAGGGAGTGCCGCACTGTCGGAGGGACAGTACTGAGGGAGTGCAGTACTGTCGGAGGGACAGTACTGAGGGAGTGCCGCACTGTCGGAGGGGCAGTACTGAGGGAGCGCCGCACTGTCGGAGGGACAGTACTGAGGGAGCGCCGCACTGTCGGAGGGACAGTACTGAGGGAGTGCCGCACTGTCGGAGGGGCAGTACTGAGGGAGTGCCGCACTGTCGGAGGGACAGTACTGAGGGAGCGCCGCACTGAGGAGGGACAGTACTGAGGGAGTGCCGCACTGTCGGAGGGGCAGTACTGAGGGAGTGCCGCACTGTCGGAGGGACAGTACTGAGGGAGCACAGTACTGTCGGAGGGGCAGTACTGAGGGAGCGCCGCACTGTCGGAGGGGCGGTACTGAGGGAGTGCCGCACTGTCGGAGGGGCAGTACTGAGGGAGTGCCGCACTGTCGGAGGGGCAGTACTGAGGGAGTGCCGCACTGTCGGAGGGGAAGTACTGAGGGAGTGCCGCACTGTCGGAGGGGCAGTACTGAGGGAGTGCCGCACTGTCGGAGGGGCAGTACTGAGGGAGTGCCGTACTGTTGGAGGGGCAGTACTGAGGGAGCGCCGCACTGTCGGAGGGGCCGTCTTTCGGATGAGACATTAAACCGAGGCCCCGTCTGCCCCCTCGGGTGGATGTAAAAGATCCCGGGGCACTATTTGGAAGAAGAGCGGGGGGAGTTCTCCCCGGTGTCCTGGGGCCAATATTTATCCCTCAATCAACATCACAAACACAGATTATCTGGGTCATTATCACATCGCTGTGTGTGGGATCTTGCTGTGCGCAAATGAGCTGCCGAGTTTCCCACAATACAACAGTGAGCACACTCCGAAAGTACTTCATTGGCTGTAACGCGCTTTGGGACGTCTGATGGTCGTGAAAGGCGCTATATAAAGGCACGTCTTTCTATCTTCTTGTATCTAACCCGTGCTGGACCTGCCCTGGGGGTGTACGGTAAAGATGCTATAGAAATATCAGTTGTTGTTGTTGTAGTCTCTGACCCTGTAATACCGTCCCTGGCTCTGCAGGGGGCGCTTTACACTGCATTCACCGCCTCAGCCAATGGCAGCGGGCCCTCTCTTTGATGGGCAGCTACTTCAGCCAGTGGCCGGCTCCGCCCGCCTGTGAGGGAACCCGCCCACTCGGCTTGATGATGAACAGCTCCCGCCGACCAATCACAGGGCCGCTCCAGCTCCCCTTGAGTCCCCGCCCCGGCGTCATTGCGTCATCGCGCTTTGGCTCGCAGCGCTGGAATCGCCCTTAAAGTGGAGTCGCACATACCCGTTAATTGTGGTTGTGGCAACTATAATTCAGCCCAGGCCCAATTAAAGCGAGAACCGGACTGTGGAAAGTCAGTGGGTGGGAGAGGAGGGGAAAGGGGGGAAAGAAATGCAGGGGCAGGGCGGGAGGGGATGGCAAAGGGAGAAATAAGTCACAGAACTTATTTGAATTATAGATGGATCGAGCACAAGAAGGGGCCAGTGAACATCAACAACTATATTTGTATAGCGCCGTTACCCTCCTAATACATCCCAGGGAGCGTCACAGAAGGATTATCAAATACTATTCAACACCGAGTCACATAAGGAGAAATTAGGGCAGGGGACCAATATCTGGGTCAAAAAGGTGGGTTTTAAGGAGCATCTCGAAGTATAACAACACAAAAGTCCAGTTATTATAAACTGCCTCAGGTCTGGACCCCATCTCTTTTATTCCCACTTCGGATAAGAACAAGATACGACTTCCTGTATTGCCTGCATGGTATCCGACAGTGGCGCTCTCTGGTGTCTGGTGACCCCGAGCATGAATATATTACAGAGGGGGAGGGAGAGGGGGGGAGAGAGGGAGGGAGGGAGAGAGGTAGAGAGAGAGAGGGAGAGGGAGGGGGAGAGAGAGAGAGGGGGAGTGAGAGAGGGGGAGAGAGGGATGGAGAAATTGAGAGGGGGAGAGAGAGAGGGGGAGAGAGAGAGAGAGGGGAAGGGGAGAGAGAGAGGGGGAGGGGGAGAGAGAGGGAGAGGGGGAGGGGAAGAGAGAGGGAGAGAGGTAGGGGTAGAGAGAGAGAGGGACAGAGAGGGGGAGGTGTGGAGAGAGGGAGGGAGATAGCCAATGAAGTACTTTTTGGAGTGTGCTCACTGTTGTATTGTGGGAAACACAGCAGCCAATTTGCGCACAGCAAGCTCCCACACACAGCAGTGTGATAATGACCAGATAATCTGTTTTTTGTGATGCTGATTGAGGGATAAATATTGGCCCCAGGACACCGGGGAGAACTCCCCCTGCTCTTCTTCCAAATTCAGGACTGAGATGAGGAGGAATTTCTTCACTCAGAGGGTGGTGAATCTCTGGAATTCGCTGCCCCAGAGGGCTGTGGAGGCTGAGTCTATCAAGGCTGAGATCGAAAGATTCTCGGACTCTCGGGAATCGAGGGATATGGAGATCAGGCGGGGAAGTGGAGTTGAGGTCAGAGATCAGGTACAGCAAGTGATCAGGAAGACCAATGGAATCTTGGCCTTTATTGCAAAGGGGATGGAGTATAAAAGCAGGGAAGTCTTGCTCCAGTTATACAGGGTATTGGTGAGGCCACACCTGGAGTACTGCGTGCAACTTTGGTCTCCGTATTTACGAAAGGATATACTTGCTTTGGAGGCAGTTCAGAGAAGGTTCACTCGGTTGATTCCGGAGATGAGGGGGTTGACTTATGAGGAAAGGTTGAGGAGGTTGTGTTAAGTCCTGACTCTAATGTACTGACTTACACGAGACACATCCTAAAGTCAAGGTCACTCAGGACCTGCACCTTTAATTCCAGCTCTCCAGTGCTGCACTTGCCTTTATATACCACAGTGGGACAGGTATGGAGTGTGTGGTGTATGTAGCACACTAATCACTGACTCCACACGGCCTGGTGTAAGTCTAACTGCTGTGACCTTCGTCCTTTATTGTTCAGCTCCAGAGTGCCTCCCAGGTGTGGTGGTCACCCTTATATAGCCTTTGTTACAGGTACTACCAGGGTTTCCCAACGCAGCGCCCTCTGTGGTGTGGCATAGTACTTACAATACATTTAAGGTACTGCGACGATACACACATCATTACATAACATAGAAACATAGAGACATAGAAAATAGGTGCAGGAGCAGGCCATTCAGCCCTTCTAGCCTGCACCGCCATTCAATGAGTTCATGGCTGAACATGCAACTTCAGTACCCCCTTCCTGCTTTCTCGCCATACCCCTTGATCCCCCGAGTAGTAAGGACTTCATCTAACTCCCTTTTGAATATATTTAGTGAATTGGCCTCAACTACTTTCTGTGGTAGAGAATTCCACAGGTTCACCACTCTCTGGGTGAAGAAGTTTCTCCTCATCTCGGTCCTAAATGGCTTACCCCTTATCCTCAGACTGTGACCCCCTGGTTCTGGACTTCCCCAACATTGGGAACATTCTTCCTGCATCTAACCTGTCTAAACCCGTCAGAATTTTAAACGTTTCTATGAGGTCCCCTCTCATTCTTCTGAACTCCAGTGAATACAAGCCCAGTTGATCCAGTCTTTCTTGATAGGTCAGTCCCGCCATCCCGGGAATCAGTCTGGTGAACCTTCGCTGCACTCCCTCAATAGCAAGAATGTCCTTCCTCAAGTTAGGAGACCAAAACTGTACACAATACTCCAGGTAACATCACCTTCCCCCCTGCCCCCCCCCCCCCCACCTGGACGCAGGACAACGATACACACATCATTACATAACATCACACTTGTCCAATGGAAGGCAGGTGGGCATAGACAGTGCGTTAGTATGGTACATATTATCTGGTACATTAACTGGTTATTGACTGGTAGCGGAACCTTGATTTCCTTGTTAGCCGTTGTCATTAATTGTACTTCATCCATTATTTTACACAAATACAGTGGCCATTCAGCATAAAAAAAGTAATTCTTATTATAAATTCACTATCTCACGTTAACATAGCTCATTTTAGACTCACTCTGCCAAACAGAAGTCCTTTGTGGGGACCACCTCTTTGTAAGGCCCTTTTAAGACTCCCGGGTGCATTTCCTCTCTAAGGCGCCATCTTTGATGCAGGAGGATTCATAAGAACATAAGAATTAGGAACAGGAGGAGGCCATCTAGCCCCTCGAGCCTGCTCCGCCATTCAACAAGATCATGGCTGATCTGGCCGTGGACTCAGCTCCACTTACCCGCCCGCTCCCCGTAAACCTTAATTCCCTTATTGGTTAAAAATCTATCTATCTGTGATTTGAATACATTCAATGAGCTAGCCTCAACTGCTTCCCTGGGCAGAGAATTCCACAGATTCACAACCCTCTGGGAGAAGAAATTCCTTCTCAACTCGGTTTTAAATTGGCTCCTCCGTATTTTGAGGCTGTGCCCCCTAGTTCTAGTCTCCCCGACCAGTGGAAACAACCTCTCTGCCTCTATCTTGTCTATCCCTTTCATTATTTTAAATGTTTCTATAAGATCACCCCTCATCTTTCTGAACTCCAAGGAGTAAAGACCCAGTCTACTCAATCTATCATCATAAGGTAACCCCCTCATTTCTCGAATCAGCCTAGTGAATCGTCTCTGTACCCCCTCCAAAGCCAGTATATCCTTCCTTAAGTAAGGTGAGCAAAACTGCACGCAGTACTCCAGGTGCGGTCTCACCAATACCCTGTACAGTTGCAGCAGGACCTCCCTGCTTTTGTACTCCATCCCTCTCGCAATGAAGGCCAACATTCCATTCGCCTTCCTGATTCCCTGCTGCACCTGAAAACTAACTTTTTGGGATTCATGCACAAGGACCCCCAGGTCCCTCTGCACAGCAGCATGTTGTAATTTCTCCCCATTCAAATAATATTCCCTTTTACTGTTTTTTTTCCCAAGGTGGATGACCTCACATTTTCCGACATTGTATTCCATCTGCCAAACCTTAGCCCATTCGCTTAACCTATCCAAATCTCTTTGCAGCCTCTCTGTGTCCTCTACACAACCCGCTTTCCCACTAATCTTTGTGTCATCTGCAAATGTTGTTACACTACACTCTGTCCCCTCTTCCAGGCCATCTGTGTATATTGTAAACAGTTGTGGTCCCAGCACCGATCCCTGTGGCACACCACTAACCACCGATTTCCAACCCGAAAAGGACCCATTTATCCCGACTCTCTGCTTTCTGTTCGCCAGCCAATTCTCGATCCATGCTAATACATTTCCTCTGACTCCGTGTACCTTTATCTTCCGCAATAACCTTTTGTGTGGCACCTTATCGAATGCCTTTTGGAAATCTAAATACACCACATCCATCGGTACACCTCTATCCACCATGCTCGTTATATCCTCAAAGAATTCCAGTAAATTAGTTAAACATGATTTCCCCTTCATGAATCCATGTTGCGTCTGCTTGATTGCACTATTCCTATCTAGATGTCCCGCTATTTCTTCCTTAATGATAGCTTCAAGCATTTTCCCCACTACAGATGTTAAACTAACCGGCCTATAGTTACCTGCCATTTGTCTGCCCCCTTTTTTAAACAGAGGCGATTCCACGCGGTTTCTCCTTGGCCGCCGCCATCTTCTCCTCCGCCGCTCCGGATGCCCTCCGCCGTTGCAGCCTCCGTTCCCCTCCGCTGCCACCTGACTTGCCGCCTCTCCTGCAAAATTGTGTCGGGGAAATTGATGGTATTGAAGGCCGATAAATCCCCGGGGCCCGATAGTCTGCGTCCCAGAGTACTTAAGGAAGTGGCCCTAGAAATAGTGGATACATTGGTGATCATTTTCCAACAGTCTATCGACTCGGGATCAGTTCCTATGGACTGGAGGGTAGCTAATGTAACACCACTTTTTAACAAAGGAGGGAGAGAGAAAACGGGTAATTATAGACCGGTCAGCCTGACATCAGTAGTGGGGAAAATGTTGGAATCAATTATTAAAGATGAAATAGCAGCGCAGTTGGAAAGCAGTGACAGGATCGGTCCAAGTCAGTATGGATTTATGAAAGGGAAATCATGCTTGACAACTCTTCTAGAATTTTTTGAGGATGTAACTGGTAGAGTGGACAAGGGAGAACCAGTGGATGTGGTGTATTTGGACTTTCAAAAGGCTTTTGACAAGGTCCCACACAAGAAATTTGTGTGCAAAATTAAAGCACATGGTATTGGGGGTAATGTACTGACGTGGATAGAGAACTGGTTGGCAGACAGGAAGCAGAGAGTCGGGATAAACGGGTCCTTTTCAGAATGGGAGGCAGTGACTAGTGGGGTGCCGCAGGGCTCTGTGCTGGGACCCCAGCTATTTACAATATACATCAATGATTTAGATGAAGGAATTGAGTGTAATATCTCCAAGTTTGCAGATGACACTAAGCTGGGTGGCGGTGTGAGCTGTGAGGAGGATGCTAAGAGGCTGCAAGGTGACTTGGACAGGTTAGGTGAGTGGGCAAATGCATGGCAGATGCAGTATAATGTTGATAAATGTGAGGTTATCCACTTTGGGGGCAAAAACACGAATGGTGACAGATTAGGAAAAGGGGAGGTGCAACGAGACCTGGGTGTCATGGTACATCAGTCATTGAAAGTTGGCATGCAGGTACAGCAGGCGGTTAAGGCGGCAAATGGTATGTTGGCCTTCATAGCGAGAGGATTTGAGTATAGGAGCAGGGAGGTCTTACTGCAGTTGTACAGGGCCTTAGTGAGGCCTCACCTGGAATATTGTGTTCAGTTTTGGTCTCCTAATCTGAGGAAGGACATTCTTGCTATTGAGGGAGTGCAGCGAAGGTTCACCAGACTGATTCCCGGGATGGCAGGACTAACATATGAGGAGTGATTGGATCAACTGGGCCTGTATTCACTGGAGTTTAGAAGGATGAGAGGGGATCTCATAGAAACATATAAGATTCTGATGGGACTGGACAGGTTAGATGCAGGAAGAATGTTCCCAATGTTGGGGAAGTCCAGAACCAGGGGTCACAGTCTAAGGACAAGGGGTAAGCCATTTAGGACCGAGATGAGGAGAAACTTCTTCACTCAGAGAGTGGTGAACCTGTGGAATTCTCTACCGCAGAGAGTTGTTGATGCCAGTTCACTAAATATATTCCAGAGGGAGTTAGATGTGGTCCTTACGGCTAAAGGGATCAAGGGGTATGGAGAGAAAGCAGGAAAGGGGTACTGAGGTGAATGATCAGCCATGATCTTGTTGAATGGTGGTGCAGGCTCGAAGGGCCGAATGGCCTACTCCTGCACCTATTGTCTATGTTTTTTTTCTATGTGGTGGCCTCTCGAGCGGCCGCACTTGCCGCGTCCCCCCGCGGCCTCCGTAGCGGCCTCCCCTGAGGCAGCCATGGCCGCCGACTGACGCTACCAGCTCCTCGGCGGGGCCTGCCCAACGACCTCTACCTCTGCGGGGCCCTTCCGAACCGCCGGCCCCTGGATCCCTCAGCACCCCGCCCACAGCACCCCCCCCCCCCCACTAGGCCCCTCCCTGCAGGGCTGCTTGCATGTGGGGGCTGAGGCTGCAGGGTCTCTGTGTGTGAGGTCCAGGCCTGGGACTTGCCTGTGGGGCCTGAGGCTGCGGGATCTCTGTGTGAGGCCCGGGCCTGGGACTTGCCTGTGGGGGCTGAGGTTGCAGGGTCTCTGTGTGTGAGGCCCGGGCCTGGGACTTGCCTGTGGGGGCTGAGGTTGCAGGGTCTCTGTGTGAGGCCCGGGCCTGGGACTTGTCTGTTAGGGCTGGGGCTGCAGGGTCTCTGTGTGAGGCCCGGGCCTGGGACTTGCCTGTGGAGGCTGAGGCTGCAGGGTCTCTGTGTGAGGCCCGGGCCTGGGACTTGCCTGTGGGGGGATTGAGGCTGCAGGGTCTCTGTGTGAGGCCCGGGCCTGGGGCTTGCCTGTGGGTGGATTGAGGCCTGTAACTCCAGCTCGGTCGGCGCTGCTCTCTGGGGACCCGGGACATGGCAGCACCCCGGGGGAGCAGCAGCCTGTGGGGTGATGAAGTCTTCCCAGCTCCCACGGACCTTCCCCATCCACCTCCGGCCGAGGAGTGTCGGCCCATCGCCTGCAACGACCCACAGAGGTAAAGCGTGCGTCTCGTCCCCGTGGGATACCTGCACCATCGCTCTGCCGAGAACAGGTATTAGTTCCCTGGTGTAGGTACGCAGCTTTGCCGTGACCGGGACCAGCTTGGGTCGTGTAACTGGGTTAATCCACAGTTTATCAAAAGTTCTCCGACTCATCAACGACGGACCCGACCCCGTGTCCACTTCCATACTCACAGGGACTCCGTTGATTTTTACTTCACTTATCACTGGGGGCGAATAGTCGGTACACGTGTACAGTCCAAGCACCTCATCTTCTTCTGCCTGCTCCTCGCTGAACAGTAGATCATCCCCCATCTCCTCAGCCACACGGTGAGTCGTGTTTCTTTTACACATACGCTGAAGGTGGCCTTTAACGTGGCAGGTATTGCACGTATACGCCGCAAACCTGCACCGGTGAGTCCCATGGCTTCCTCCACAGCGCCAGCATGGTGCTGTGTGATTGGCCCCCCTCGGCGGACTCTGAGCTCCAGGATCCCGAGGTCCGTGCTCTCTGCCCCGGGCAGAGCCACGTTCTGCAGTTTTGTCCGTGGTGGGCGCTATCCTGTGGACAGTGCCTGCCGGGTTCGAGACTGTGTGGATTATTTGCTTGGTGCTGCAAGTCGAGGTCATATATGCCCGGCTGATGGCGATGGCCTTTGTCAGAGTGACTGTGGGTTCCGTGGCTAGCAGCTTGTGAAGGAGGCCCTCGTGGCCAATCCCCATAACGAAAACGTCCCGCAAAGCCTCGTCAAGGTGTGCGCCAAAATCACACGGCGCCGCAAGTCTCCTGAGGTCCGCAGCATATTTGGTGATATCCTGGCCCTCGGGTCTGCAGTGATGGTAAAATCTGTATCTGGCCGTGAAGATGCTCTCCTTCGGTTTCAGCTGGTCACGAATGAGTTCAGTCAGCGCCTCGTATGACTTGTCCCTGGCGCTCCCGGGTGCCAGCAAATCCCTGACGAGACAGTAAACCTCATCTCCACAACTGGAGAGCAATATCGCCTTACGCTTCTCTCTCATTGCATCCCTGTCCTCCGTCAGGTCGTTTGCTGTGAAGTAGTACTCGAGCCTTTCCGTAAAGGCCTCCCAATCATTGCCCACCGTAAAATCCTTTCGCGAGCCCAGAGTAGCCATGCTTGCGTGGAGGTCGTCCGCTTCCTCGTCGCCAATGTGGTGTATGTAGCACACTAATCACTGACTCCACACGGTCTGGTGTAAGTCTAACTGCTGTGACCTTCGTCCTTTATTGTTCAGCTCCAGAGTGCCTCCCAGGTGTGGTGGTCAGCCTTATATAGTCCTTATTACAGGTACTACCAGGGTTTCCCACTGCAGCGCCCTCTGTGGTGTGGCATAGTACTTACAATATATTTAAGGTACTGGGATGATACACACATCATTACATAACAGAGTGTCTCCTGCAAGTGCACCCCTGGTGGTAAGGTATGCTTATTGTTACAGGTCATATCCAGTTACAGTCATGTATAGCACGGTAAGATACAGTTATATACAGTAATGTGAGATACATGACATCACCCTCCCCCAAGTTCTGATTGCCTTTATAGATTCAGTCTCTCAGGTGGTCTGCGCTCTCGCGTGGAGCGTCTTAGTTGTGGTTCAGTTGTTTGCCTTGGTGCCTGTTTTTCATTCGGTGTGATTGCTGGTATCTCGCCTGGGCTGTCTGTTTCGTTCGGTATGATTGCTGGTGTCTCGCCTGGGCTGTCTGTTTCGTTCGGTGTGATTGCTGGTGTCTCGCCTGGGCTGTCTGTTGAGATTGCCCTTTCCTCAGGTTGTTCCCTCTGTCTGTCCACCAGGTGTGGTGTGAGGTCCACATTGTAGTCTGCCTCTGGTTCAGCAGTGTTATCAGTGAATCTACTTTTTACTTGGTCTACATGCCTCCGGCAGGTTTGGCCATTGTCCATTTGTACAACCAGTAGCCTGTTTCCCTCTTTGCCCGTTACTGTCCCTGCAAGCCAATTTGGGACCCCGGCCATAGTTTAGCACAAACACTGTGTCCCCTATCTCATTCCACCTCCCCCTCGAATTTCGGTCATGGTACTCAGTTAGCTTTTGAAGCTTAGCCTCAACAATTTCATGCATGTCTGGGAGGATTAACGAGATCCTGGTCTTTAAGGTTTGTTTCATCAATAGTTGCGCGGGGGGAACCCCAGTCAACGAATGCGGACGAGATCTGTATGCCAGCAGCAGTCGCGACAGGCGGCTTTGCAGCGTGTGATCTTGGATTCTGAGCATGCCTTGTTTAATGATCTGCACTGCTCGCTCCGCCTGGCCATTGGAGGCCGGCTTGAAAGGTGCCATCTTAACATGATTTATACCGTGTTCAACTATAAAATCGTGAAATTCTGCGCCGGTGAAGCACGGACCATTGTCACTGACCAATGTGTCAGGAATTCCGTGCGTTCCAAGCATGGTTCTAAGGCTCTCCACAGTGGTGGAGGTGGTGCTCGAGTTTAAAATGGTGCACTCGATCCATTTTGAAAATGCATCAACGACTACGAGGAACATTTTGCCCATGAATGGGCCCGCATTGTCTACGTGCACCCGCGACCACGGTTTGGTGGGCCAGGGCCAGGCGCTTAGGGGGGCCTCCCTGGGGGCATTACTGAGTTGGGCACAAATGGTGCACCGACGGACACAGAGCTCCAAGTCCGCGTCAATGCCAGGCCACCAGACATGAGATCTGGCTATGGCCTTCATAAGGACAATCCCCGGGTGCTCGCGGTGGAGCTCCCGGACAAATGCCTCTCTGCCTCGTAAGGGCATAACTATTCGGCTGCCCCACATCAGGCAGTCTGCCTGTAGTGAGAGTTCATGCATGCCCCTATGGAAGTATTTGACCTCCTCGGGGCAGGCATCGCGAGCCTCTGCCCAGTCACCGGTTAAAACGTATTTTTTAACTAGAGATAACGTGGGGTCACTGGTCTTTCAGGCTCTGATTTGGCGAGCCGTCATGGGCGAACCTATGGACTCAAAGGCATTGATTGCCATGACCATCTCACAGTCCTGTTCGTCAGACCCTTCCGTGGTCGCCAGGGGTAGCCTGCTAAGTGCGTCGGCACAGTTGTCTGTGCCTGGTCTGTGCCTTATGGTGTAGTCGTAAGACGCCAGCATGAGTGCCCACCATTGAATTCGCGCCGAGGCATTGGCGTTTATTGCCTTGCTCTCGGATAGGAGGGACGTGAGGGGCTTGTGGTTGGTTTCTAACACGAATTTGGCCCCGAAAAGGTATTGGTGCATCTTTTTGACACCGTACACGCACGCGAGCACCTCCTTCTCCACCATTCTGTACCCGCGCTCCGCCCGCGAAAGTGACCTGGAGGCATAAGCAACGGGCTGCAATTTACCCGCACCACTGACATGTTGTAAAACGCACCCGACCCCGTACGCTGACGCATCATACGTAAGGACTAACTTTTTACCTGGGTCAAAAAAGGCTAAAACACTGTTGGGAGTCGGTGTCCCTGGCCGTGATGAGTATGTCGCCTTGAAATACAACCGTCCCCGGGATGGACTTGAGCAGACTCTCCATGTTGCGCTGGAATATGGCAGCTGCCGACCTGATGCCGAATGGGCATCGATTGTACATGAAAAGGCCTCGATGTGTGTTGATGGTGGTGAGTAGCTTAGACTCTTCGGTCAGTTCTTGTGTCATGTACGCAGATGTGAGGTCAAGTTTTGAGAAAAGTTTTCCTCCAGCCAACGTGGCAAATAGGTCCTCCGCTCTGGGCAGCGGGTATTGGTCCTGTAGGGAGACTCTGTTTATGGTAGACTTGTAATCCCCACAGATTCGCACGGATCCATCAGGCTTCATGACAGGGACGATGGGACTTGCCCAGTCGCTGAATTCCACGGGAGAAATTATGCCTTCCCGCAAAAGCCAGCCCAGTTTGTTTTCAATCTTTTCCCTCATCACATAAGGCACAGCTCTAGCCTTGTGATGGACCGGTCTGGCATTCTGTGTGATGTAGATTCTAACTTTAGCCCCTTTGAAGGTGCCCACAACTGGCTGAAAGAGATGTTCAAAACGGCTTAGAACTGTTGAGCAGGAGGTCCGTTCCTCTGACGACATGGCGTGAACATCATCCCATTTCCAATTAAGTTCTGCTAGCCAGCTTCTCCCCAATAGGGCTGGGAGATCTCCGGGGACAATTCCCAGGGAAAGTCGGTTCACCATCCCTTTGTGTGTGACTGAGAGCATGGCGTTGCCAAGGACTGGGACGATTTCTTTATATAGGTCCTTAGTTTGGTGTCGATCTTTGTGAGTTTTGGTCTGTCGCTTTTGTGCGGCCACAGCTGTTCAAATTGTTGGACGCTCATGAGAGATTGACTGGCCCCCGTGTCCAATTCATTGTTGACGGGTATCCCGTTGAGTAGAACCCTCATCATAATTGGAGGCGTCTTGGTGTAAAAACAGTGGACGTTGATCGTGTTAACCCTCTGTACCTCGGTGTCCCGTGCACTGTTCCAACCGTCTTCTGGTCCGCTTTCCGACCCTTCCGAGCTGTTGTTTTTCTGCACATGCGAGCCAGATGCCCTGTGTAGTTGCAGTTTCTGCAAACGGCATGCTGAAATCGACACACCCTGGTTGAGTGCCTTCCCCCACATCTCCAACACAGACCGTTTCCATTGTTTCCGAAGGATGAGCTGTGTCTGGCTGATCTCCCTTGAGCTTCTCTCAATCTGTAGTTGATTGCTCGCATTGTGGGTTGATGAGGTGTGATCGGCCGTTCATGTGGCCCTTGATGGCTCCTGGTGCCACTGCCTGCTGTTGAAGGCCTGTTCTCCTGCCTTTGTCTGTGTGTGGGGGTAGCAGATTGTTTCACAATGTGAACCCCTTGTTCCGATGCCTCGTTGGTTGTTGTACCCGAAGTATAGATTAACCTCGTTTCTTCTTCTCCTGCCAAGAACGTCTGTGCAACCAGTGCTGCTGCCTCTAGGGTCAAGTTCTTAGTCTCTATGAGCTTTCGGAATATGCCTGCGTGGCCTATTCCTTCAATAAAAAAGTCTCTCAGTACTTCTCTCCATAGTTCATCAGAGAACTCACATAAACTAGCCAACCTCCGAAGTTTCACCACGAAGTCGGGTATGCTCTGGCCCACACAGCGCCTATAGTTGTAGAACCTGTGTCTGAACATGTGTAAGCTGCTCGCTGGCTTCAGGTAGTCTCTTACCAGTGTGCTCAATTCTTCAAACGACTTGCTTGCTGGTTTCTCGGGTGCCAACAGATCCTTCATTAAAGCGTATGTTTTCGAGCCACAGCTGGTCAAGAGATGGGCTCTTCTCTTGTCTGCCTTATCGTCGCCCAACCAGGCTTTGGTTACAAAGCTTTGTTGGAGCCTTTCTATAAAGTCCTCCCAATTATCTCCAGCATTGTATTTCTCATCTGAGCCGTTGGTAGCCATTCTGTGGATTCTGTAATCCCGTAACTCGTCGCCACTGTAAAGTCCTGTCCCCTCAGTACAGATTCACATGAGGCACATGCTGAAGTCAAGGTCACTCTGGACCTGCACCTTTAATTCCAGCTCTCCAGTGCTGCACTTGCCTGAGACCTCTCTTTATATACCTCAGTGGGACAGGTATGGAGTGTCTCCTGCAAGTGCACCCCTGGTGGTAAGGTATGCTTATTGTTACAGGTCATATCCAGTTACAGTCATGTATAGCATGGTAAGATACAGTTATATACAGTAGTGTGAGACACATGACAGGTTGGGCCTCTACTCATTGGAATTCAGAAGAATGAGAGGTGATCTTATCGAAACGTATAAGATTATGAGGGGGCTTGACAAGGTGGATGCAGAGAGGATGTTCCCACTGATGGGGGAGACTAGAACTAGGGGCCATGGTCTTAGAATAAGGGGCCGCCCATTTAAAATTGAGATGAGGAGGAATTTCTTCTCTCAGAGGGTTGTAAATCTGTGGAATTCGCTGCCTCAGAGAGCTGTGGAAGCCGGGACATTGAATATATTTAAGACAGAGATAGACAGTTCCTTAACCGATAAGGGGATAAGGGGACGGGCAGGGAAGTGGAGCTGTGTCCATGATCGGATCAGCCATGATGGTATTAAATGGCGGAGCAGGCTCGAGGGGCCGTATGGCCGACTCCTGCTCCTATTTCTGATGTTCTTATGTTCTTTCCCCCCGCAGGGTTGGTGGAGAACCTACAGCCCGTGAATTCTGACCCCAGGTCCCTCAGCTACGCTCAGTTCAAGGACCTCTGCTCCTCCCTCAACCACATCTTCCAACAGAACGGGTTAATCCGGGCCCAGGCTCCGCCACGCACAGGAAACGTAGGCCGGAAAATCGCCGCAAGTACGAGAGGGATCGGGAGCGGGAGCGAGGGGGGTTACAGTGAATCATAGAATGGTTTATCATCATCATAGGCAGTCCCTCGGAATCGAGGAAGACTTGCTTCCACTCCCAAAGTGAGTTCTCTGGTGGCTGAACAGTCCAATACGAGAGCCACAGACCCTGTCACAGGTGGGACAGATAGTCATCGGGGGGAAGGGGCCGGTGGGACTGGTTTGCCGCACGCTCCGTCCGCTGCCTGCGCCTGGCCTCGTCACGCTCTTTGCGTTGAGACTCGAGGAGCTCGACGCCCTCCCGGATAGACTCTCTCCACTTAGGGCGGTCTTCGGCCAGGGACTCCCAGGTGTCAGTGGTGATGCCGCACTTTACCAGGGAGGCTTTGCGGGTGTCCTTGTAATGCTTCCTCTGCCCACCTTTGGCTCGTTTACCATGAAGGAGCTCCGCATAAAGCATTTGCTTTGGGAGTCTCGTGTCTGGGGGGCGTGCGGACGATGTGGCCCTGCCCAGCGGAGCTGGTCGAGTGTGGTCAGTGCTTCGATGCTGGGGATGTCGGGCCTGGTCGAGGACGTTAACGGTGGTGCGTCTGTCCTCCCGGGGGATTTGCAGGATCTTGCGGAGACATCGTTGGTGATATTTCTCCAGCGACTTGAGGTGCCTACTGTACATGGTCCATGTCTCTGAGCCATACAGGAGGGCGGGTATCACTACAGTCCTGTAGACCATGAGCTGGGGGTGAGATACCTACTGTACATGGTCCATGTCTCTGGGCCATACAGGAGGGCGGGTATCACTACAGCCCTGTAGACCATGAGCTGGGGGTGAGATACCTACTGTACATGGTCCATGTCTCTGGGCCATACAGGAGGGCGGGTATCACTACAGCCCTGTAGACCATGAGCTGGGGGTGAGATACCTACTGTACATGGTCCGTGTCTCTGAGCCATACAGGAGGGCGGGTATCACTACAGCCCTGTAGACCATGAGCTGGGTGGTAGATTTGAGGGCCTGGTCTTCAAACACTCTCTTCCTCAGGCAGCCGAAGGCTGCACTGGCGCACTGGAGGCGGTGTTGGATCTTGTCGCCAATGTCTGCTCTTGTTGACAAGAGGCTCCCGAGGTTTGGGAAATGGTCCACGTTGTCCAGGGTCACACCGTGGATCTTGATTACTGGGGGGGACAGTGCTGTGCGGCGAAGGCAGGCTGGTGGAGGACCTTTGTCTTACGGATGTTTAGCCTGAGGCCCGTGCTTTCGTACACCTCAGTGAATACATCGACTATATCCTGGAGTTCAGCCTCTGTATGTGCACAGACGCAGGTGCCGTCCGCGTACTGTAGCTCGGCGACAGAGGTTGGGGTGGTCTTGGACCTGGCCTGGAGGCGGTGAAGGTTGAACAGGTTCCCACTGGTTCTGTAGTTTAGTTCCACTCCAGCGGGGAGCTTGTTGACTGTGAGGTGGAGCACGGCAGCGAGGAAGATTGAGAAGAGGGTTGGGGCGATGACACAGCCCTGTTTGACCCTGGTCCCGACGTGGATTGGGTCTGTGATGGATCCGTCGGTAAGGATCACGGCCTGCATGTCATCGTGGAGCAGGCGGAGGATGGTGCCAAACTTTTGGGGGCATCCGAAACGGAGGAGGACGCTCCATAGACCCTCGCGGTTGACCGTGTCAAAGGCCTTTGTAAGGTCAAAGGCCATGTATAAGGGCTGGCGCTGCTCGCTGCATTTTTCCTGTAGTTGTCGCGCTGTAAAAATCATATCCGTTGTGCCCCGTAGGGGACGAAATCCGCCCTGCGACTCCGGGAGGGGCTCCTCGGCCACGGGGAGAAGACGGTTGAGGAGAATTCAAGCGGCAACCTTCCCAGTGGCTGATAGCAGGGAGATTCCCCTGTTGTTGCCGCAGTCGGACTTGTCCCCTTTGTAAAAGCTGGTCACGATCGCTGCCTCGCTGAGATCTCTCGGCATGCTCTCCTCCCTCCAGACGAGAGAGATGAGGTCGTCTACCCGCACCAACAGCGCCTCTCCGCCATATTTCAGATCAGCCATGGTCTTGTTGAATGGCGGAGCAGGCTCGAGGGGCTAGATGGCCTTCTCCTGTTCCTAATTCTTGTATTTTAGCGCCTCAGCAGGGATTCCATCCGCTCCCGTAGCCTTGTTATTCTTGAGCTGTTTTATGGCTTGGCCAATCTCGTGCAGCGTTGGAGTCTCACTGAGGTGGTGACGGAGAGCGTGCTGCGGGATGGAGTCGAGAACACGCGAGTCAACGGCAGAGTCTGGATTGAGGAGATCTTCGAAGTGCTCCGTCCAGCGGGCCCTGTCGACCTCGGTGTCCTTGATGAGTGTTTCCCCGTTCTTGGCCAGCAGTGGGGTGGGGCCCTTGGGAGTTTGGTCCGTAGGTGGCCTTGACTGCGGTGAAGAATCCTCGCATAGCGTGGCTGTCGGCCAGTCCTGGTATCTCCTGCGCTTTCTCCATCCACCGCCTGTTCTTTAGGTCCCGGGCTTTTTGTTGGACCTGAGCCTTGAGCTGTCTGTAATGTTGATTTGCTGCTCCCGAGTTGGGCTGTTGTTTGAGGCTCAGAAATGCCCTGCGCTTACGCTGCCATTGGCTGAGGCGGTGAATGCAATGTAAAGTGCCCCCTGCAGGGCCAGGGAGGGTATTACAGGGTCACACACTACAACTACAACTGATATTTACCCCACACCCCCAGGGCAGGTCCAGCACGGGTTAGATACAAGAAGAAATTATATAGCTTGCCTTTATATAGCGCCTTTCACGAGCCCCGGACGTCCCAAAGCGCTTTACAGCCAATGAAGTACTTTTGGAGTGCGCTCACTGTTGTATTGTGGGAAACGCGGCAGCCAATTTGCGCACAGGAAGATCCCACACACAGCGATGTGATAATGACCCAGATCGTCTTTGTGTTTTTGTGATGTTGATTGAGGAATAAATATTGGCCCCAGGACACCGGGGAGAACTCCCCCCGCTCTTTTTCCAAATAGTGCCCCCGGATCTTTTACATCCACCCGAGAGAGCAGACGGGGCCTCGGTTTAACGTCTCATCCCGAAAGACGGCACCCTCCGACAGTGCGGCGCTCCCTCAGTACTGCCCCTCCGACAGTGCGGCGCGTCCTCAGTACTGCCCCTCCGACAGTGCAGCACTCCCTCAGTACTGCCCCTCCGACAGTGCGGGGCTCCCTCAGTACTGCCCCTCCGACAGTGCGGCACTCCCTCAGTACTGCCCCTCCGACAGTGCGGCTCTCCCTCAGTACTGCCCCTCCGACAGTGCGGCACTCCCTCAGTACTGCCCCTCCGACAGTGCGGGGCTCCCTCAGTACTGCTCCTCCGACAGTGAGGCGCTCCCTCAGTACTGCCCCTCTGACAGTGCGGCACTCCCTCAGTACTGCCCCTCCGACAGTGCGGGGCTCCCTCAGTACTGCCCCTCCGACAGTGAGGCACTCCCTCAGTACTGCCCCTCCGACAGTGCGGGGCTCCCTCAGTACTGCTCCTCCGACAGTGAGGCGCTCCCTCAGTACTGCCCCTCCGACAGTGCGGCACTCCCTCAGTACTGTCCCTCCGACAGTGCGGGGCTCCCTCAGTACTGCCCCTCCGACACTGCGGCACTCCCTCAGTACTGCCCCTCCGACACTGCGGCACTCCCTCAGTACTGCCCCTCCGACACTGCGGCACTCCCTCAGTACTGCCCCTCCGACAGTGCGGGGCTCCCTCAGTACTGCCCCTCCGACAGTGCGGGGCTCCCTCAGTACTGCCCCTCCGACAGTGAGGCACTCCCTCAGTAACGCCCCTCCCTCAGTACTGCCCCTCCATCAGTGCAGCGCTCCCTCGGTACTGCCCCTCCGAAAGTGCAGCACTCCCTCAGTACTGCGCCTCCGACAGTGCGGCGCTCCCTCAGTACTGACCCTCTGATAGTGCAGCGCTCCCTCAGTACTGCGCCTCCGACAGTGCGGCGCTCCCTCAGTACTGACCCTCTGACAGTGCTGCACTCCCTCAGTACGGCACTCCCTCAGTACTGCCCATCCGACAGTGCAGCACTCCCTCAGTACTGCCCCTCCGACAGTGCGGCGCTCCCTCAGTACTGCACTGGGACTGTCGGCCTAGATTTTGAGGTCAAGGTGGGACTCGAACCGACAACCTTCTGACTCAAAGGCAAGGGATCGGCCACTGAGCCACGGCTGACAGGACAGGTACAGAACGGGTTAGTTACCATATCACAACCAGAACGTGGAGTAATGCTGCCTCCTGGTGGTGAGTTACTGAATTACACCCAGGACATGGAGCGAGACTGCCTCCTGGTGGTGAGTTACTGAATTACACCCAGGACATGGAGCGAGACTGCCTCCTGGTGGTGAGTTACTGAATTACACCCAGGACATGGAGCGAGGCTGCCCCCTGGTGGTGAGTTACTGAATTACACCCAGGACATGGAGCGAGACTGCCCCCTGGTGGTGAGTTACTGAATTACACCCAGGACATGGAGCGAGGCTGCCCCCTGGTGGTGAGTTACTGAATTACACCCAGGACATGGAGCGAGGCTGCCCCCTGGTGGTGAGTTACTGAATTACACACAGGGCATGGAGCGAGGCTGCCCCCTGGTGGTGAGTTACTGAATTACACACAGGGCATGGAGCGAGGCTGCCCCCTGGTGGTGAGTTACTGAATTACACACAGGGCATGGAGTGAGGCTGCCCCCTGGTGGTGAGTTACTGAATTACACACAGGGCATGGAGTGAGGCTGCCTCCTGGTGATAAAGTTACCAGAGGTGAGATGAGGGGAAAAAATAGGCAGCAATTTGTTGTGATTGGGAATGGGCTGCCTGAAAGGCCGGTGGAAGCAGATTCAACAGTAAGTTTCAAAAGAGAATTGGATAATACTTGAAAAGGAAATAATTGCAGGACAAAGGTGAAAGAGCAGTGGTTGGGGGCAGAGGTGCTGATTGGAGAGCTCCATCAAAGAGTTTACGTGTAATACAATAACTCACCACAAGGAGGCAGCCTCACTCCACATCCTGGGTGTAATTCAGTAACTCACCACAGGAGGCAGCCTTGCTCCATGTCCTGGGTGTCATTGAGTAACGCCTCAATTTCAAAATTCTCCTCCTTGTTTACAAATCCCTCCATGGCCCCTACACCCCTCCCTATCTCTGTAACCTCCTCCAGCCCCTACACCCCTCCCGATCTCTGTAACCTCCTCCAGCCCCTACACCCCTCCCTATCTCTGTAACCTCCTCCAGCCCCTACACCCCTCCCTATCTCTGTAACCACCTCCAGCCCCTACACCCCTCCCGATCTCTGTAACCTCCTCCAGCCCCTACACCCCTCCCTATCTCTGTAACCACTTCCAGCCCCTACACCCCTCCCTATCTCTGTAACCTCCTCCAGCCCCTACACCCCTCCCTATCTCTGTAACCTCCTCCAGCCCCTGCACCCCTCCCTATCTCTGTAACCTCCTCCAGCCCTTACACCCCTCCCTATCTCTGTAACCTCCTCCAGCCCCTACACCCCTCCTTATCTCTGTAACCACCTCCAGCACCTACACCCCTCCCTATCTCTGTAACCTCCTCCAGCCCCTACACCCCTCCCTATCTCTGTAACCTCCTCCAGCCCCTACACCCTTCCCTATCTCTGTAACCTCCTCCAGCCCCTACACCCCTCCCTATCTCTGTAACCTCCTCCAGCCCCTACACCCCTCCCTATCTCTGTAACCTCCTCCAGCCCCTACACCCCTCCCTATCTCTGTAACCACTTCCAGCCCCTACACCCCTCCCTATCTCTGTTACCTCCTCCATCCCCACAACCGCTCGAGAATTCTGGCCTCTTGAGCATCTCCTGATTATAATGTTTGATAATCGCCCCGTGTGAAATGGCTTGGGACGTATTACCCGGTTAAAGGCACTATATAAATACAAGTGTTTGCTGATGTTGAATGGCGTCCTCCTGTGCTGTATCATTCTCTGATTCAGGGAGATTCTGTGATTTATTTCCCCCTTTTCTACCGTCTATTCTCCACTGCTAACCATCTCCTTAAACCCTTCTCCCCAGGTCTCCCCCCTCCCCTCCGACAATCAACGTGAGGAGCCCGTGGAACTCTGTCTCAGAGACTGAGACCCTCCGGTCAGCTGCCTCTGCCCTTTCCCTTCTTCCCCCGGCCCACCGGCCCAAACTTCCTCTGAGGCTTCCCCCTGCCCCAGCCCTGACCTCACATCTCTCTCCAGTTTCTCTCCGATCTCCCCTCCTGCCCTCCCCGAGCTCCTCCTGTCCCGGAGACCCACCCCCTGCTCCCTCGGCCCTATTCCCACCCAACTGCTGATCGCCCAACGTCCGTTTCTGGCTCCCATGTCAACCGCCATTGTTAACGGTTCTCTCTCCTCAGGGACTGTCCCCCTCTCCCTCCAGCCTGCCGTCATCACCCACCTCCTCAAGCACCCAACCCCCGACCCCTCCGTCCTTGCAAACTCCTGCCCTATCTCCAACCTGCCTTTCCTCTCCCAAGTCCTTGAACGTGTTGTCGTCTCCCAAATCCGTGCCCATCTTTCCCGGAACTCCATGTTTGAATCTCACTAATCAGGTTTCCTCCGCTGTCACAGTATCGAAACGGTTCTCATCAAAGTCACAACTAACATCCTTTGTAGCTGCGACAGGTAAACTATCTCTCCTCATCCTTCTCGACCTGTCTGCCACCTTTACCAAAGGAGATACTTGCTTTGGACCCAGTTCAGAGAAGGTTCACTCGGTTGATTCCGGGGATGAGGGGGTTGACTTATGAGGAAAGGTTGAGGAGGTTGGGCCTCTACTCATTGGAATTCAGAAGAATGAGAGGTGATCTTATCGAAACGTATAAGATTATGAGGGGGTTCGACAAGGTGGATGCAGAGAGGATGTTCCCACTGATGGGGGATGTTACGCTCATAATGAAATGGTCAGACTGAGCACTGTGTACAATGAGCAAGTGTGATCTTAGCTCCTCTGTTAAGACTCCAGAGTGCAGGTACCTCGTGGGAGGCCTGCTTATATGCCGTGCTCCCAAGGAATGCTGGGATCCCTTGGGACTCCAACAGGTAGGCCCTCTGGTGGTGGTGCGATACAGGTTGCCAAGGGGTTACATACATAACATCACTCCCCCCCGTGAAGTCAATAGTACACTTATTTACAAGGTGAGATGATCTGGGGCTGTTCGCTCCCTTGTCGATCGTCTCGGTACAAATGCGGGTGTGGGTGAGTTGCTCAGTTCTTCACTGGGTTGTTGGGCAGCCGGCCTTGCCGGGCTGCTGGGGATGGTGAGTTCGGCTTCGTGGTCAACCATGATGTCAGTTGCCACTTGTGTGTGTGTGTGTTGGAGGGTCAAAGTTGGTGGTGTCCTCTTCGGGTTGCTCGTAGCTGTTGGTGAACCGCAATTTGATTTGGTCCAAATGTTCTCTGCACGTTAGTCCATTGGCCAATTTGACCTGAAACACCCTCCTCCCCTCTTCGGCTGTGACCGTGCCAGCGAGCCATTTGGGATCTTGTCCATAACTGAGCACAAACACGGGATCATTGACCTCAATATCACGTGACACATTTGCGCGATCATGGTACACACTTTGTTGATGCCGCTTGCTCTCCACGTGATCATGGAGCTCAGGGTGGACTAGAGAGAGCCTTGTTTCGAGCGCCCTTTTCACGAGCAGCTCGGCTGGGGGAACCCCGGTGAGCGAGTGGGGTCTGGTGCGGTAGCTGAGCAGGACTCGGGACAGCCGGGCCTGCAGGGAGCCTTCCGACACACGTTTCAAGCTTTGCTTGATGGTCTGGACTGCCCGTTCTGCCTGGCCGTTGGACGCGGGCTTGAACCGGGCAGATGTGACGTGCTTGATCCCGTTGCAGGTCATGAATTCCTTGAATTCAGCACCGGTGAAACACGGCCCATTGTCGCTGACCAGGACATCCGGCAGGCCGTGCGTGGCAAACATGGCTCGTAGGCTTTCAATAGTGGCCGTGGATGTGCTTACAGACATTATTACACATTTTGAGTAAGCGTCCACGACAACCAAAAACATTTTGCCCAGGAATGGGCCCACATAGCCCACATGGATCCTAGACCGCAGTTTGGAGGGCCACAACCACAAACTTAGCGGTGCCTCCCTGGGTGCATTGCTCAGCTGAGAGCAAGTGTTTCACTGGCGCACGCATGACTCTAAATCTGAGTCGATGCCAGGCCACCACACATGGGATCTGGCGATAGCTTTCATCATCACAATGTCTGAGTGGGTGCTGTGTAGTTCACAAATGAACATATCTCTGCCTTTCTTGGGCAAGACCGCGCGATTGTCCCACAACAGACAGTCCGCCTGCAGGGACAACTCGTCTTTGCGTCTGTGGAAGGGTTTAATTGCCTCCTGCATCTCCGCTGGGACACCGGACCAGCTCCCATGGAGGACACGGTTTTTGACCAAGGACAGTAAAGGATCCTGGCTGGTCCAGGTCCTGATCTGGCGGGCCTTAACGGGTGACTTTTCGTTCTCGAATGCCTCCATGACCAAGAGCAAGTCCGCTGGCTGTGCCATTTCCAACCCCGGTGGTGGGCAATGGCAGCCAATTGAGAGCATCTGCGCAGTTCTCTGTGCCCGGTCTGTGGCGGATTACATAGAAACATAGAAACATAGAAAATAGGTGCAGGAGCAGGCCATTCGACCCTTCTAGCCTGCACCGCCATTCAACGAGTTCATGGCTGAACATGCAACTTCAGTACCCCATTCCTGCTTTCTCACCATACCCCTTGATTCCCCTAGTAGTAAGGACTTCATCTAACTCCTTTTTGAATATATTTAGTGAATTGGCCTCAACAACTTTCTGTGGTAGAGAATTCCACAGGTTCACCACTCTCTGGGTGAAGAAATTCCTCCTCATCTCGGTCCTAAATTGCTTCCCCCTTATCCTTAGACTGTGTCCCCTGGTTCTGGACTTCCCCAACATTGGGAACATTCTTCCTGCATCTAACCTGTCTAACCCCGTCAGAATTTTAAACGTTTCTATGAGGTCCCCTCTCATTCTTCTGAACTCCAGTGAATACAAGCCCAGTTGATCCAGTCTTTCTTGATAGGTCAGTCCCGCCATCCCGGGAATCAGTCTGGTGAACCTTCGTTGCACTCCCTCAATAGCAAGAATGTCCTTCCTCAAGTTAGGAGACCAAAACTGTACACAATACTCCAGGTGTGGCCTCACCAAGGCCCTGTACAATTGTAGCAACACCTCCCTGCCCTTGTACTCAAATCCCCTCGCTATGAAGGCCAACATGCCATTTGCTTTCTTAACCGCCTGCTGTACCTGCATGCCAACCTTCAATGACTGATGTACCATGACACCTAGGTCTCTTTGCACCTCCCCTTTTCCTAATCTGTCACCATTCAGATAATAGTCTGTCTCTCTGTTTTTACCACCAAAGTGGATAACCTCACATTTATCCACATTATACTTCATCTGCCATGCATTTGCCCACTCACCTAACCTATCCAAGTCGCTCTGCAGCCTCATAGAATCCTCCTTGCAGCTCACACTGCCACCCAACTTCGTGTCATCCGCAAATTTGGAGATACTACATTTAATCCCCTCGTCTAAATCATTAATGTACAGTGTAAACAGCTGGGGCCCCAGCACAGAACCTTGCGGTACCCCACTAGTCACTGCCTGCCATTCTGAAAAGTCCCCATTTACTCCTACTCTTTGCTTCCTGTCTGACAACCAGTTCTCAATCCATGTCAGCACACTACCCCCAATCCCATGTGCTTTAACTTTGCACATTAATCTCTTGTGTGGGACCTTGTCGAAAGCCTTCTGAAAGTCCAAATATACCACATCAACTGGTTCTCCCTTGTCCACTCTACTGGAAACATCCTCAAAAAATTCCAGAAGATTTGTCAAGCATGATTTCCCTTTCACAAATCCATGCTGACTTGGACCTATCATATTACCTCTTTCCAAATGCACTGCTATGACATCCTTAATAATTGATTCCATCATTTTACCCACTACCGATGTCAGGCTGACCGGTCTGTAATTCCCTGTTTTCTCTCTCCCTCCTTTTTTAAAAAGTGGGGTTACATTGGCTACCCTCCACTCCATAGGAACTGATCCAGAGTCAATGGAATGTTGGAAAATGACTGTCAATGCATCCACTATTTCCAAGGCCACCTCCTTAAGTACTCTGGGATGCAGTCCATCAGGCCCTGGGGATTTATCGGCCTTCAATCCCATCAATTTCCCCAACACAATTTCCCGACTAATAAGGATTTCCCTCAGTTCCTCCTCCTTACTAGACCCTCCGACCCCTTTTATATCCGGAAGGTTGTTTGTGTCCTCCTCAGTGAATACCGAACCAAAGTACTTGTTCAATTGGTCCGCCATTTCTTTGTTCCCCGTTATGACTTCCCCTGATTCTGACTGCAGGGGACCTACGTTTGTCTTTACTAACCTTTTTCTCTTTACATATCTATAGAAACTTTTGCAATCCGTCTTAATGTTCCCTGCAAGTTTCTTCTCGTACTCCATTTTCCCTGCCCTAATCAAACCCTTTGTCCTCCTCTGCTGAGTTCTAAATTTCTCCCAGTCCTCGGGTTCGCTGCTATTTCTGGCCAATTTGTATGCCACTTCCTTGGCTTTAATACTATCCCTGATTTCCCTAGATAGCCACGGTTGAGCCACCTTCCCTTTTTTATTTTTACGACAGACAGGAATGTACAATTGTTGTAGTTCATCCATGCGGTCTCTAAATGTCTGCCATTGCCCATCCACAGTCAACCCCTTCATATCATTCGCCAATCTATCCTAGCCAATTCACGCCTCATACCTTCAAAGTTACCCTTTTTTAAGTTCTGGACCATGGTCTCTGAATTAACTATTTCATTCTCCATCCTAATGCAGAATTCCACCATATTATGGTCACTCTTCCCCAAGGGGCCTCGCACAACGAGATTGCTAATTAATCCTCTCTCATTACACAACACCCAGTCTAAGATGGCCTCCCCCCTAGTTGGTTCCTCGACATATTGGTCTAAAAAACCATCCCTTATGCACTCCAGGAAATCCTCCTCTACCGTATTGCTTCCAGTTTGGTTAACCCAATCTATGTGCATATTAAAGTCACCCATTATAACTGCTGCACCTTTATTGCACGCACCCCTAATTTCATGTTTGATGCCCTCCCCAACATCACTACTACTGTTTGGAGGTCTGTACACAACTCCCACTAACGTTTTTTGTCCTTTGGTATTCTGAAGCTCTACCCATATAGATTCCACATCAACCAAGCTAATGTCCTTCCGAACTATTGCCTTAATTTGCTCCTTAACCAGCAATGCTACCCCACCTCCTTTTCCTTTTATTCTATCTTTCCTGAATGTTGAATACCCCTGGATGTTGAGTTCCCAGCCCTGATCATCCTGGAGCCACGACTCCGTAATCCCAATCACATCATATTTGTTAACATCTATTTGCACAGTTAATTCATCCACTTTATTGCGGATACTCCTTGCATTAAGACACAAAGCCTTCAGGCTTGTTTTTTTAACACCCTTTGTCCTTTTAGAATTTTGCTGTACAGTGGCCCTTTTTGTTCTTTGCCTTGGGTTTCTCTGCCCTCCACTTTTCCTCATCTCCTTTCTGTCTTTTGCTTTTGCCTCCTTTTTGTTTCCCTCTGTCTCCCTGCATTGGTTCCCATCCCCCTGCCATATCAGTTTAAATCCTCCCCAACAGCACTAGCAAACACTCCACCGAGGACATTGGTTCCGGTCCTGCCCAGGTACAGACCGTCCGGTTTGTATGTCGACAGCATGAGCGCCCATCTTTGGATGCGGGCAGAGGCATTGGTATTAATCCCTTTACGCTCTGAGAATAGCGATATGAGCGGCTTGTGGTCAGTTTCAAGCTCAAACTTGAGGCCAAATAAGTACTGGTGCATTTTTTTTTACCCCATAAACGCACACCAGAGCCTCTTTTTCAATCATGCTGTAGGCCCTTTCGGCCTTGGACAAACTCCTGGATGCATAAGCGACCGGTTGCAAAATCCCCGATTCATTAGCCTGTTGTAACACACACCCGACCCCGTACGATGACGCATTGCAGATTATTTAGTCAGAAGCCAAACTCCATCACGTCATCACGAGACAGCCACACACACACTGCATCGGTAATCACGGCCAATTTTTCTCGAGGGTTGATTGGAGTAGCCAGCTAAAAAATCTGCTATTTCAGACCGAGCAGACTTAGAACCTGGGCTCTTCTGCAGCGCAGTTACATGCTAGGTTGACAAAAAGTGAGTCATTAATAAGCTCAAAAATCTGATGATTAAACATGTACCTGGATTTTGTAATCTTAATTAGTAAATAATGTTTTGGTCTGTAATTGATGGCCACAATATTATGAAGTGAATACATTTGCACACCTCAAATGTCAATCCCCGTACACCAGCAACACTGAAAAGATTGGTATTGTGCAAGGAAGCATTTTGATCCATGAGGAGTTGCCTCAGAAATGGACCCATTGGAGATGTGATAATAATGTCTCTGAGACGCAGTGGTTGCTGTTGAGGTTCATCCGTAACACAGGACTCTATGGACTGTTCCCAGGGACGCACACCGTTTAAAAAAGGGGGCAGACAAAAGGCAGGTAACTATAGGCCGGTTAGCTTAACATCTGTAGTGGGGAAAATGCTTAAACTATCATGAAGGAAGAAATAGCGGGACATCTAGATAGGAATAGTGCAATCAAGCAGACGCAACATAGATTCATGAAGGGGAAATTATGTTTAACTAACTTACTGGAATTCTTTGAGGATATAACGAGCATGGTGGATAGAGGTGTACCGATGGATGTGGTGTAGACATAGAAACATAGAAACATAGAAAATAGGTGCAGGAGTAGGCCATTCAGCCCTTCTAGCCTGCACCACCATTCAATGAGTTCATGGCTGAACATGCAACTTCAGTACCCCCTTCCTGCTTTCTCGCCATACCCCTTGATCCCCCTAGTAGTAAGGACATCATCTAACTCCTTTTTGAATATATTTAGTGAATTGGCCTCAACAACTTTCTGTGGTGGAGAATTCCACAGGTTCACCACTCTCTGGGTGAAGAAGTTTCTCCTCATCTCGGTCCTAAATGGCTTACCCCTTATCCTTAGACTGTGACCCCCTGGTTCTGGACTTCCCCAACATTGGGAACATTCTTCCCGCATCTAACCTGTCTGAACCCATCAGAATTTTAAGCGTTTCTATGAGGTCCCCTCTCATTCTTCTGAACTCCAGTGAATACAAGCCCAGTTGATCCAGTCTTTCTCGATAGGTCAGTCCCGCCATCCCGGGAATCAGTCTGGTGAACCTTCGCTGCACTCCCTCAATACCAAGAATGTCCTTCCTCAAGTTAGGAGACCAAAACTGTACACAATACTCCAGGTGTGGCCTCACCAAGGCCCTGTACAACTGTAGCAACACCTCCCTGTCCCTGTACTCAAATCCCCTCGCTATGAAGGCCAACATGCCATTTGCTTTCTTCACCACCTGCTGTACCTGCATGCCAACCTTCAATGACTGATGTACCATGACACCCAGGTCTCGTTGCACCTCCCCTTTTCCTAATCTGTCACCATTCAGATAATAGTCTGTCTCTCTGTTTTTACCACCAAAGTGGATAACCTCACATTTATCCACATTATACTTCATCTGCCATGCATTTGCCCACTCACCTAACCTATCCAAGTCACTCTGCAGCCTCATAGCATCCTCCTCGCAGCTCACACTGCCACCCAACTTAGTGTCATCCGCAAATTTGGAGATACTACATTTAATCCCCTCGTCTAAATCATTAATGTACAGTGTAAATAGCTGGGGCCCCAGCACAGAACCTTGCGGTACCCCACTAGTCACCGCCTGCCATTCTGAAAAGTACCCATTTACTCCTACTCTTTGCTTCCTGTCTGACAACCAGTTCTCAATCCATGTCAGCACACTACCCCCAATCCCATGTGCTTTAACTTTGCACATTAATCTCTTGTGTGGGACCTTGTCGAAAGCCTTCTGAAAGTCCAAATACACCACATCAACTGGTTCTCCCTTGTCCACTCTACTGGAAACATTCTCAAAAAATTTCAGAAGATTTGTCAAGCATGATTTCCCTTTCACAAATCCATGCTGACTTGGACCTATCATGTCACCTCTTTCCAAATGCGCTGCTATGACATCCTTAATAATTGATTCCATCATTTTACCCACTACTGAGGTCAGGCTGACCGGTCTATAATTCCCTGTTTTCTCTCTCCCTCCTTTTTTAAAAAGTGGGGTTACATTGGCTACCCTCCACTCCATAGGAACTGATCCAGAGTCAATGGAATGTTGGAAAATGACTGTCAATGCATCCGCTATTTCCAAGGCCACCTCCTTAAGTACTCTGGGATGCATTCCATCAGGCCCTGGGGATTTAGCGGCCTTCAATCCCATCAATTTCCCCAACACAATTTCCCAACTAATAAGGATTTCCCTCAATTCCTCCTCCTTACTAGACCCTCTGACCACTTTTATATCCGGAAGGTTGTTTGTGTCCTCCTTAGTGAATACCGAACCAAAGTACTTGTTCAATTGGTCTGCCATTTAGATTTCCAAAAGGCATTCGATAAGGTGCCACACAAAAGGTTACTGCAGAAGATAAAGGTACGCGGAGTCAGAGAAATGTATTAGCATGGATAGAGAATTAGCTGGCTAACAGAAAGCAGAGAGTCGGGATAAATGAGTCCTTTTCGGGTTGGAAACCGGTGGTTAGTGGTGTGCCACAGGGATTGGTGCTGGGACCACAACTGTTTACAATATACTCAGATGACCTGGAAGAGGGGACAGAGCGTAGTGTAACAAAATTTGCAGATGACACAAAGATTAGTGGGAAAGCGGGTTGTGTAGAGGACACAGAGAGGCTGCAAAGAAATTTAGATAGGTTAAGCGAATGAGCTAAGGTTTGGCAGATGGAATACAATGTCGGAAAGTGTGAGGTCATGCACCTTGGGAAAAAAAACAGTAAAAGGGAATATTATTTGAATGGGGAGAAATTACAACATGCTGAGGTGCAGAGGGACCTGGGGGTCCTTGTGCATGAATCCCAAAAAGTTAGTTTGCAGGTGCAGCAGGGAATCAGGAAGGCGAATGGAACATTGCGAGAGGGATGGAGTACAAAAGCAGGGAGGTCCTGCTGCAACTGTACAGGGTATTGGTGAGGCCGCACCTGGAGTACTGCGTGCAGTTTTGGTCACCTTACTTAAGGAAGGATATACTAGCTTTGGAGGGGGTACAGAGACGATTCACTAGGCTGATTCCGGAGATGAGGGGGTTACCTTATGATGATAGATTGAGTAGACTGGGTCTTTACTCGTTGGAGTTCAGAAGGATGAGGGGTGATCTTATAGAAACATTTAAAATAATGAAAGGGATAGACAGGATAGAGGCAGAGAGGTTGTTTCCATTGGTCGGGGAGACTAGAACTAGGGGGCACAGCCTCAAAATACGGGGGAGCCAATTTAAAACCGAGAAGGAATTTCTTCTCCCAGAGGGTTGTGAATCTGTGGAATTCTCTGCCCAGGGAAGCAGTTGAGGCTAGCTCACTGAATGTATTCAAATCACAGATAGATAGATTTTTAACCAATAATGGAATTAAGGGTTACGGGGAGCGGGCGGGTAAGTGGAGCTGAGTCCACAGCCAGATCAGCCATGATCTTGTTGAATGGCGGAGCAGGCTCGAGGGGCTAGATGGCCTACTCCTGTTCCTAATTCTTATGTTCTTATGTTATGAGGCAGACATCATCTGCTGCTGGGAGAGCCCATCAACTGGGTGAAAGACGCACTTTGGTCTTCCCGACACTTGCTGGTCTTCCAGAGCAAGGAGATGTCCACGGCCGAGTGTTGCAGACTGGCACAATCCAAGGTCCAGGAATACGCGCCGAGGGACACACTAAAGGTTGGTGCAGTCGCCGCAAAGGCACGGTGGGGAAGAGCCAGAGTTTGAGGCCCTTCCGTCACGGTAAACCCAGGGGATGGAATCAGACCCCCCTCGGGCTGTACTTGTTAATCTGCTTGTATACATAGAGCAGCATGTACTGAAACACACCTGTGTTGTGCCATGTATAATGAAAGTCTCTGCACTGTTTAGTAACTTGTAAAGAAATGTAAATGTATTCTCATCCGTTCCGTGTACTGCTTTCATCTGCACAGTGCTACCTGTAACGTGACTGGTGATGGGTATTGAAATGTATCCTGGAATGTAATGTAAACCTGTCCTTACCTGCTCCATGTAATACCCTTATTTGCACAGTGCTACATGTAACGTGATTTACGGATTGAAATGAAATGTACGCTCGTGTATTGTATGGAACTGCTGTCAGCATCCAAATGTATTGTATGGAATTGATGACCGCAAGGTACTGAGCTATTTTCCAATGCATTGTGAAGATTTTATATGAATAAAGTATTTTTGGGGGGGGGGGGAAAGTGGTTTTCCCTGGACGAGGCTAGCCCATTGCACTTGGGGTGTGCTGACACCTGCGATATCCCCAAATGTGGGGTACTCCACTGCAAAATTTGTGGTAGTGGGGGACTGTGTTCGCGCTCTCCCCCGGCTTTACAATCAAAATCAGAATTTCAATATGTTCATTTTTGTATTAAACTGTACAAGCAGTACGTTGGATGTAGGATATGCGACCGGTGTATCAAAACTACCTGATGAGTCAGAAATGATTGAAGGTGCGCATGATTCAACCCCTTCCATGTCTGTAGGTAAAATACGATCAATGTGAACAAACCTCACCTGTCCATGATCAAACATTTTGAACAAATATGTGCGAGGACCGCATATCTTCACCACTCTTCCTGGTAACCACTTTAGCCATTTATGGTGGTGGTTCTTCACTCTCACCTTCTGGTTTAATTTCACACTTCTCTCTTTTACTCTACCTCTATCATGATTCTCTTTCTGTTTTAATTGTGTCTCTTCTACAGACTGTGCCAAGTTTGATTGTAACAACAAGAATCTGGTTCGTGGCTGTCATTTGAGAAACAACTCTGTTGGTGTTCTACCAGTAGTTGTGTGAGGCGTATTACGATACATTATTAGAAATTTAGCCAATTTGTGATCCAATGACAACTGTCGTTTCTTTGGACTTGGATTCAACATCTGTTTGATGAGGGCACGTTTTACAATTTGTACAGTGTGCTCTGCTGCACCATTTGAAGCAGGGTGATATGGTGGAACCTTGGTATGTTTCACACCATTTTTGCTCGTGAATTGTGCAAATTCTTCTGAACGAAATTGTGGTCCATTATCCGAAACAATTTCTTCTGGGAGGCCAAATGAAGAAAATAATCTTTGTAAAATGTCTCATGTTTTACTTGTTATTTTCCACGTTGGAAACACCTCAACCCACTTCGAATGGCTATCAATCACAATGAACAATTGTTGTCCTTCTAGCTCAGCAAAATCGATATGTAGCGTTGCCACACCCTGGGAGGCCATTTCCATGGCTGTAATGGTACTGATGCTGGTTGCTTACTTACCGATTGACATGTCGTACACTGACTCACGATGTACTCTATATCTTTATCAAGACCTGGCCACCATAAATAACTGCGTGTAAAACTCTTGGTCAAGCACATTCCCAGGTGTTGGTCATGGAGGTCTCCTAATAGTTTGGACCTGAATTTATTTGGTATAACCACTCTTGCACCCCACATGATATAATCTTTATCGACTGATAATTCATTCCTACGAATGAAGAATGGATGTGTATCTTTGTCCGTTACCTGGTTTGGCCATCCAGTTGCAATATACTCATAACTGGGTCAGGTTTGGTTGCTCTATCAATCTCTTCAGTTGTGACCGGCAGTTCATCAATGTATGAAAAATAAAACACTTCTTCCCTATCGGGTGTAACTTGTGATGGGGAAGGCAATCTAGACATTGCATCAGCATCACTGTGATCAGCTGATCGTCTGTATTCAATATCTGACAAAATCAAAGCCCATCTCTGCATTCGGGCTGCAGCTAATGTTGGAACTGGGGACTTTGGATGGAGGATTGCTGACAGAGGCTTATGGTCCGTAACGATGGTAAACTTACAAATATTTGTGGAACTTCTTGACCCAAAAATTAATGCCAAAGCTTCCCTTTCGATTTGCACATAATTACGTTCACTGGCACTGAGAGTGCGTGAAGCAAAAGCAATTGGTCTCTCCTCCCCACTACGTGATACATGAAAGATCACTGCTCCAACTCCATATGGAGAGGCACCACATGCTAGCTTATTCTCCTTAGATATGTCATAGTGAACTAACATGATGCTCTCTACCAATTTGCTTTTACTGTATCGCATTCTTCTGACCACTTCCAATCGACCTGTTTTTTCAACAGTTCATTCACTGGATGTAAGACTGTAGCCAAATTTGGTAGGAACTTCCCATAATAGTTCAAAAGAGCCAAAAATGATCGGAGTTCAGTGACATTCTTGGGAATATTGGTCGGCCATGTCCATTGACATATCTGTCTGACACGCTAAATCAAAAGTCAAGTTCGGCGTCATCAACATCTTTCTTCTGATTGCATCATTTTTCATCCCACAAAGCGGTTACGCAATGCTCGGTCCTGAAAGTTTCCAAAATGACAGTGAATAGATAGCTTTTTTAATGCTATAAGCTCCTCACTGATATTTTCTTTTGTTAACTGATCTCGTATTCCAAACGATAACTTGCAGCAATATCCAGGGGCTCAGGACTGTTGGTGCTGAATCTGCTTAAGAGTTGTGTCCTTTGGCTTGACGGGCACAAGCAAATTTTTCAGGGTTTCATACACCTCGGGCCCTGCTTCAGTTAAAAAAAATTGCCCGTGTTCTTTCCAACACCACCCGGTTATGGTTTTCATCATTGGGGACTTCGATATTATTTGCGGTGAAAAACATTTCTAGCCGCTCCACATATGCTCCGATGCTTTCACAGTCGTGTTAAAACTCCCCCAAACACCCTATTATTCCCATAGGTGCGGCCATCTGGACTCTGGCAGTTCAGACAAGTGTGCTTGTAATTTACCTTGGATTTGTAGCTGTTAATCAAAACAGGAAGTTCTCAAAGTCTCTCTGTCGGTTGGCTAAATCCTAAACCAACAAAAATTGCAGCTCCTCCCCCCCCCCCCCCACCGCCGGATTATCCCATTCTCATCACTATTGTTATATCTTAAGGCTTGTGTGTGTTTGTGAGTTGTACTTAAGATGGCAGAACACTCCGGAACTCCAGTCAGGTGACCTGTTCCCTCCTTATTTGTACACAGCACTGGCTGCAGTGCCACAGTAGTCCACAGGTGGAGCTATATATATTACAGAGGCGCAGAGAGAGAGAGAGAGAGGGAGTGAGAGAGACGCAGAGAGGGAGAGAGAGACACGCAGAGAGAGGGAGAGAGAGACGCAGAGAGAGAGAGACAGAGAGGATCGAGAGGGACAGAGAGAGAGACGCAGAGAGAGAGAGACGCAGAGAGGGAGAGAGAATCGAGAGGGACAGAGAGAGAGACGCAGAGAGAGAGAGAGAGAGACGCAGAGAGAGAGGGAGACAGAGAGGATCGAGAGGGACAGAGAGAGAGACGCAGAGAGAGAGAGAGAGAGAGAGGATCGAGAGGGACAGAGAGAGACGCAGAGAGGGAGACGCAGAGAGGATCGAGAGAATCGAGAGGGACAGAGAGAGAGACGCAGAGAGAGAGAGAGAGAGACGCAGAGAGAGAGGGAGACAGAGAGGATCGAGAGGGACAGATAGAGAGACGCAGAGAGAGAGAGAGAGAGACGCAGAGAGAGAGAGAGACAGAGAGGATCGAGAGGGACAGAGAGAGAGACGCAGAGAGAGAGAGAGAGAGAGAGAGAGACGCAGAGAGAGAGGGAGACAGAGAGGATCGAGAGGGACAGAGAGGATCGAGAGGGACAGAGAGAGAGCGAGCCGCAGAGAGAGACACAGATAGAGAGACAGAGAGAGAGAGAGAGACGCAGAGAGAGAGAGAGTGAGAGACGCAGAGAGGGTGAGAAACGCAGAGAGGGACAGAGAGAGAGACGGACAGAGAGAGAGACAGAGACGCAGAGAGAGACAGAGGGAGAGACGCAGAGAGAGAGACAGAGACGCAGAGAGAGAGAGAGAGAAAGACCTCGCTCCAATCACCCACCTGGGTTATGACAAGGGCAGCAGGCACATGAGAACACCAGCACCTCCAAGTTCCCCTCCAAGTCACACACCATCCCGACTTGGAAATATAATCGGTCGTTCCTTCATCGTTGCTGGGTCAGAATCCTGGAACTCCCTCCCTAACAGCACTGTGGGAGCACCTTCACCACACGGACTGCAGCGGTTCAAGGCGGCGGCTCACCTCCACCTTCTCAAGGGGCGATTAGGGATGGGCAATAAATACCGGCCTTGCCAGCGACGCCTACGTCCCAGGAACGAATAATAAAACAGCTCATAAGCAATTTTGCTGTCCACACTAGACCTTGAACTAAGTCCCGTTCATCCATGTGCTCGCTGACCTCCAGGTCTGGCCACACCTGGATAGTAAAATTCTCATCCTTGTTTTCAAATCCTTCTATTACCCTCGGCCCCTTCTCTATCTCTGCAATCTCCTACAGCCCCACAACCACCCCGAGATATCTGCACTCCTCCAATTCTGGCCTCTCCCGCAACACTGACTTTAATTCCTTCACCATAGGTTCATTATCAGCAAGTACAGACATCGACAACAAGGTCCAACACTGCCTCCAGTGCGCCAGTGCAGCCTTCGGCCGCCTGAGGAAGAGAGTGTTCAAAAACCAAGCCCTCAAATCTACCACCAAGCTCATGGTCTACAGGGTTGTAGTGATACCCGCCCTCCTGTATGGCTCAGAGACATGGACCATGTACAGTACACACCTCAAGTCGCTGGAGAAATACCACCAACGATGTCTCCGCAAGATCCTGCCAATCCCCCGGGAGGACAGACGCACCAACGTTAATGTCCTCGACCAGGCCCAACATCCCCAGCATCGAAGCACTGACCACATTCGACCAGCTCCGCTGGGCAGGGCCACATCGTCCGCATGCCCCAGACACGAGACTCCCCAAAGCAAGCGCTCTACTCGGAACTCCCTCACGGGCAAACGAGCCCCAGGTGGGCAGAGGAAACGTTACAAAGGACACCCCCTCCCTGATGAAGTGCAACATCCCCACCGACACCTGGGAGTCCCTGGCCCAAAGACCAGTCCGCCCCTAAGTGGAGGAAGTGCATCCGGGAGGGCGCTGAGCACCTCGAGTCTCGTCGCCGAGAGCGTGCAGAAAGCAAGCGCAGGCAGCGGAAGGAGCGTGCGGCAAACCAGTCCCACCCTCCCCTTCCCTCAAAGACTATCTGTCTCACCTGTGACAGGGACTGTGGTTCCCGTATTGGGCTGTTCAGCCACCTGAGAACTCATTTTTAGAGTGGAAGCAAGTCTTCCTCGATTTCGAGGGACTGCCTCAATGATGCTGTTGTACAGGCCCAAATCTCTTGAATCCCAGAGCTCCCGAAACCTCTGCGCCTTTAAAACCTACCTCTTTGACCAAACTCAAGGTCAGAATATTTTTGTAAATGTTGATGTTCAGAGAGATTTGGGTGACCTTGTGCAAGAAACACAGAACGCTAGCATAGAGGTACAGCAAGCAATAAGGAAGGCAAATGGTCTGTGGTTCCTTTATTGCAAGGGAGTTGGAGTATACGAGTAACAAGGTCCTGCTACAACTGTACAGGGCCCTGGTGAGACCACACCTGGAGTACTGTGCACAGTTCTGGTCTCCTTATCTAAGGAAGGAGATACTTGCCTGGGAGGTGGTGCAACGGAGGTTCACGAGACTTATTCCTGGCATGAGAGTGTTGTCTTATGAGAGATTGTGTAGATTAGGCCGATACTCTCCGGAGTTTAGAAGAATGAGAGGTGATCTGATTGAGACATACACGATTCTGACAGGGATTGACAGGGTAGATGCGGGGAGGATGTTTTCCCCGGGGCTGGGGAGTCTAGAACCAGGGGTCACAGTCTCAGGATAAGGGGTCGGCCTTTTAGGACTGAGATGAGGAGGAATTTCTTCATTCAGAGGGTGGTGAATCTTTGGATTTCTCTGGCCCAGAGGGCTGTGGAGGCTGAGTCTCTGAATATATTCAAGGCTGAGATGGATAGAATTTTCGGAGTCTGGGGGAAATCGAGGGATACGGAGATCGGGCGGGGAAGTGGACCTGAGTCCATGATCAGATCAGCCGTGATCTTATTAAATGGCGGAGCAGGCTCGAGGGGCCGAATGGCCGACTCCTGCTCCTATTTCTTATGTTCTTATGTCACCTGCCCTTGGCCTCCTGTTTTGGCTCAGTGTCAATTCTTGTCCAATTTAAATAATAGAAAATTATAATTTAAATGGAGAGAAACTACAAAGTGCCGCAGTACAGCGGGACCTGGGGGTACTTGTACATGAAACACAAAAGGTTAGTATGCAGGTACAGCAAGTGATCAGGAAGGCCAATGGTATCTTGGCCTTTATTGCAAAGGGGATGGAGCATAAAAGCAGGGAAGTCTTGCTACAGTTATACAGGGTATTGGTGAGGCCACACCTGGAGTACTGCATACAGTTTTGGTCTCCGTATTTAAGGAAGGATATACTTGCTTTGGAGGCAGTTCAGAGAAGGTTCACTCGGTTGATTCCGGAGATGAGGGTGTTGACTTATGAGGAAAGGTTGAGGAGGTTGGGCCTCTACTCATTGGAATTCAGAAGAATGAGAGGTGATCTTATCGAAACGTATAAGATACTGAGGGGGGCTCATATACGTGGACCATGTACAGCAGACACCTCAAGTCGCTGGAGAAATACCACCAACGATGTCTCCGCAAGATCCTGCAAATCCCCTGGGAGGACAGACGCACCAACGTTAGCGTCCTCGACCAGGCCAACATCCCCAGCATCGAAGCACTGACCACACTCGACCAGCTCCGCTGGGCAGGCCACATCGTCCGCACGCCCCAGACACGAGACTCCCAAAGCAAGCGCTCTACTCAGAACTCCTTCACGGCAAGCGAGCCCCAGGTGGGCAGAGGAAACGTTACAAGGGACACCCCCCTCCCTGATAAAGTGCAACATCCCCACCGGCCCAAAGACCAGTCCCGCCCCTAAGTGGAGGAAGTGCATCCGGGAGGGCGCTGAGCACCTCGAGTCTCGTCGCCGAGAGCGTGCAGAAAGCAAGCGCAGGCAGCGGAAGGAGCGTGCGGCAAACCAGTCCCACCCTCCCCTTCCCTCAACCACTGTCTGTCCCACCTGTGACAGGGACTGTGGCTCTCGTATTGGACTGTTCAGCCACCTGAGAACTCACTTTTAGAGTGGAAGCAAGTCTTCCTCGATTTTGAGGGGCTGCTTACGATGATGATATAAGACACTGAGGGGGCTCGACAGGGTAGATGCAGAGAGGATGTTCCCACTGATGGGGGAGACTAGAACTAGGGGGCATAGTCTCAGAATAAGGGGCCACCCATTTAGAACTGAGATGAGGAGGAATTTCTTCTCTCAGAGGGTTGTAAATCTGTGGAATTCTCTGCCCCAGAGAGCTGTGGAGGCTGGGTCATTGAAGGCAGAGATAAACAGATTTTTGAGCGATAAGAGAGTCAAGGGTTATGGGGAGCGGGCGGGGAGGTGGAGCTGAGTCCATGATCAGATCGGCCATGACCTTATTGAATGGCGGAGCAGGCTCGAGGGGCCGTATGGCCTACTCCTGCTCCTATTTCTTATGCCACCTGTCCTTCGGCCTCCTGCTTTGGTTCGGTGTCAATTCTTCTGTGATTTACGGGCCTGTGGGACGTTTGACGTGTTGAAGGTGTGGCGACAATTTTCCCACATTCACCGCAGCCCAAAGCACAGTGGCCGCTGTTTACCACGCACACAAACTTCAGCTCGTCCCAATCTGTTACTCTGCTCACACCAAGTCCCGCTCACTCACCCACCCCCTCGCCCCCGGCCGACATTGGCACACCTTCCCGCAACGCCTCAATTTAAAAATTCTCATCCTTGTGTTCAAATCCCCTCGTGGCCTCCTCGCCTCCCGATCTCGAGAACCTCCTTCGGCCACACCACCCTCCGAGATCTCTGCACCCCTCCAATTCGGAGGCTCTTGCCCCCCCGCCTTCCTTTCAGGCAATGAGCCAGGTCACTTCAACTCGCTGTGTACAAAAGATATTCTCATCGCCCCCTCTTTCCTTCCATCTATCATAGCCTATTTCCACCTCCGTAACATCGCCCGTCTCCGCCCCTCGTCTCAAGCTCATCCGCTGCTGAAGCCCTCATCCCTGCCTTTACCTCCAGACTTGACCATTCCAACGCACTCCTGGCCGGCCTCCCACGTTCAACCCGACGTAAAGTAGAGGTGATCCAAAACTCGGCTGCCCCCGTGTCCTAACTCACACCCAGTCCCACTCACCCATCACCCCCCGTGCTCACTGCCCCCGTGTCCTAACTCGCACCGAGTCCCGCTCACCCATCACCCCCGTGCTCACTGCCCCCGTGTCCTAACTCGCACCGAGTCCCGCTCACCCATCACCCCCGTGCTCACTGCCCCGTGTCCTAACTCGCACCGAGTCCCGCTCACCCATCACCCCCGTGCTCACTGCCCCCGTGTCCTAACTCGCACCGAGTCCCGCTCACCCATCACCCCCTGTGCTCACTGCCCCCGTGTCCTAACTCGCACCCAGTCCCACTCACCCATCACCCCCGTGCTCACTGCCCCCGTGTCCTAACTCGCACCCAGTCCCACTCACCCATCACCCCCTGTGCTCACTGCCCCCGTGTCCTAACTCGCACCGAGTCCCGCTCACCCATCACCCCCTGTGCTCACTGCCCTCGTGTCCTAACTCACACCCAGGCCCGGTCACCCATCACCCCCTGTGCTCACTGCCCCCGTGTCCTAACTCGCACCCAGTCCCGCTCACCCATCACCCCCGTGCTCACTGCCCCCGTGTCCTAACTCGCACCCAGTCCCGCTCACCCATCACCCCCGTGCTCACTGCCCCCGTGTCCTAACTCGCACCCAGTCCCGCTCACCCATCACCCCCTGTGCTCACTGCCCCCGTGTCCTAACTCACACCCAGGCCCGCTCACCCATCACCCCCTGTGCTCACTGCCCCCGTGTCCTAACTCACACCCAGGCCCGCTCACCCATCACCCCCTGTGCTCACTGCCCCCGTGTCCTAACTCACACCCAGTCCCACTCACCCATCACCCCCTGTGCTCACTGACCCCGTGTCCTAACTCACACCCAGGCCCGCTCACCCATCACCCCCTGTGCTCACTGCCCCCGTGTCCTAACTCGCACCCAGTCCCGCTCACCCATCACCCCCGTGCTCACTGCCCCCGTGTCCTAACTCACACCCAGTCCCGCTCACCCATCACCCCCGTGCTCACTGCCCCCGTGTCCTAACTCGCACCCAGTCCCACTCACCCATCACCCCCTGTGCTCACTGCCCCCGTGTCCTAACTCGCACCGAGTCCCGCTCACCCATCACCCCCTGTGCTCACTGCCCCCGTGTCCTAACTCGCACCCAGGCCCGCTCACCCATCACCCCCTGTGCTCACTGCCCCCGTGTCCTAACTCGCACCGAGTCCCGCTCACCCATCACCCCCTGTGCTCGCGGTTAAGCAATGCACGATTTCAAACTTCTCATCCTTGGTTACAAATCCCTCCACGGCCCCTCACCCCTCCCTATCTCTGTAACCTCCTCCAGCCCCTACACCCCTCCCTATCTCTGTAACCTCCTCCAGCCCCTACACCCCTCCCTATCTCTGTAACCTCCTCCAGCCCTACACCCCTCCCTATCTCTGTAAACTCCTCCAGCCCCTACACCCCTCCCTATCTCTGTAACCTCCTCCAGCCTTACACCCCTCCCGATCTCTGTAACCTCCTCCAGCCCCTACACCCCTCCCTCTCTCTGTAACCTCCTCCAGCCCCTACACCCCTCCCTATCTCTGTAACCTCCTCCAGTCCCTACACCCCTCCCTATCTCTGTAACCTCCTCCAGCCCTACACCCCTCCCTATCTCTGTAACCTCCTCCAGCCTCTACACCCCTCCCTATCTCTGTAACCTCCTCCAGCCCGACACCCCTCCCTATCTCTGTAACCTCCTCCAGCCCCTACACCCCTCCCTATCTCTGTAACCTCCTCCAGCCCTACACCCCTCCCGATCTCTGTAACCTCCTCCAGCCCCTACACCCCTCCCTATCTCTGTAACCTCCTCCAGCCCTACACCCCTCCCGATCTCTGTAACCTCCTCCAGCCCCTACACCCCTCCCTCGCTCTGTAACCTCCTCCAGCCCCTACACCCCTCCCTATCTCTGTAACCGCCTCCAGCCCCTACACCCCTCCCTATCTCTGTAACCTCCTCCAGCCCTTACACCCCTCCCGATCTCTGTAACCTCCTCCAGCCCCTACACCCCTCCCTCTCTCTGTAACCTCCTCCAGCCCCTACACCCCTATCTCTGTAACCTCCTCCAGCCCCTACACCCCTCCCTATCTCTGTAACCTCCTCCAGCCCTACACCCCTCCCGATCTCTGTAACCTCCTCCAGCCCCTACACCCCTCCCTATCTCTGTAACCTCCTCCAGCCCTTACACCCCTCCCGATCTCTGTAACCTCCTCCAGCCCCTACACCCCTCCCTCTCTCTGTAACCTCCTCCAGCCCCTACACCCCTCCCTCTCTCTGTAACCTCCTCCAGCCACTACACCCCTCCCGATCTCTGTAACCTCCTCCAGCCCCTACACCCCTCCCTATCTCTGTAACCTCCTCCAGCCCTACACCCCTCCCGATCTCTGTAACCTCCTCCAGCCCCTACACCCCTCCCTCGCTCTGTAACCTCCTCCAGCCCCTACACCCCTCCCTATCTCTGTAACCGCCTCCAGCCCCTACACCCCTCCCTATCTCTGTAACCTCCTCCAGCCCTTACACCCCTCCCGATCTCTGTAACCTCCTCCAGCCCCTACACCCCTCCCTCTCTCTGTAACCTCCTCCAGCCCCTACACCCCTATCTCTGTAACCTCCTCCAGCCCCTACACCCCTCCCTCTCTCTGTAACCTCCTCCAGCCACTACACCCCTCCCTATCTCTGTAACCTCCTCCAGCCCCTACACCCCTCCCTCTCTGTAACCTCCTCCAGCCCCTACACCCCTCCCTCTCTCTGTAACCTCCTCCAGCCCCTACACCCCTCCCTCTCTCTGTAACCTCCTCCAGCCCCTACACCCCTCCCTCTCTCTGTAACCTCCTCCAGCCACTACACCCCTCCCTATCTCTGTAACCCCCTCCAGTCCCACAACCCCCCCCCACCGAGATGTCTGCACTCCTCTAATTCTGCCCTTCTGACCATCCCTGATTATAATCGCTCCACCATCGGTGGCCGTGCCTTCTGTTGCCTGGGTCCCAAGCTCTGGAACTCCCTCCCTAAACCTCTCCGCCTCTCGACCTCTCTCTCCTCCTTCAAGACGCCCCGTAAAACCGACCTCTTTGACCCAGCTTTTGGTCACCTGCCCTAATTTCTCCTTATGGGGCTCGGTGTCAATTTAAAAAAATCTCAACACTCCTGTGAAGCACCTTGGGACGTTTCACTGTGTTAGAGGCGCTATATTAATGCAAGTTCTTCTACACCCCAAGAAGAGAGAATTAAGAATCGATTTAGTGTAAATTTGTCGAACTGGCTGCATTGTTCAATCAGACGGCCCCACTGCTTCAAGCCCAAGGCAAGATCCACTGGGCCCTTGTCCGTGCATCCTGGGAATGAAGACTTCTACCATGCAGGGGGGAGACGACACGCAGCTCGACAGATTGAAAGAACTTGCAATTCTGCAGCGCCATTCACAAGCTCAGGCTGCCCCAATGCGCATCAGAGCCAGTGATTTACTTTCGGAGTGCAGTCACTGTTATAATGTGGGAAACGCAGCAGGCAATTTGTGCACAGCAAGCTCCCAAAAACAACACTGTGATAATGACGGGATAATCTGGCTTTTTAGCGGTTGAGGGACAGATATTGGCCCATGGGAACACGGAGACCTCCGTCCCCTACTCTTCTTCCAAAAACAGCCGTGGGATCGATACCCACCGGAGAGGGTAGATGGGGCCTTGGTTTAACATCACCTCCGACAGTGCGGCGCTCCCTCAGTACCGCCCCTCCGACGCTCCCTCACTACTGCCCCTCCGACAGTGCAGTCCTCCCTCAGTACTGCCCCTCCGACAGTGCGGCGCTCCCTCAGTACTGCCCCTCCGACAGTGCGGCGCTCCCCCAGTACTACCCCTCCGACAGTGCGGCGCTCCCTCAGTACTGCCCCTCCGACAGTGCATCACTCCCTCAGTACTGCCCCTCCGACAGTGCGGCGCTCCCTCAGTACTGCCCCTCCGACAGTGCGGCGCTCCCTCAGTACCGCCCCTCCGACGCTCCCTCACTACTGCCCCTCCGACAGTGCAGTCCTCCCTCAGTACTGCCCCTCCGACAGTGCGGCGCTCCCTCAGTACTGCCCCTCCGACAGTGCGGCACTCCCTCAGTACTGCCCCTCCGACAGTGCAGTCCTCCCTCAGTACTGCCCCTCCGACAGTGCGGCGCTCCCTCAGTACTAAGCAACGGTAGAGGGATCTGGCAGAGGATTATGGGGCTCCAACCTACGTTTTTCTGAATTAGAAAGGGTGGAGAGAGATGGGTGTGGGCGGAGGAGAGACGGGGGGAGGAAGAGAGAGAGACGGGGGGAGGGAGGGAGGGAGAGAGAGAGAGACAGACACGGAGGGGGCTGGAGGGGGACAGAGAGAGGGGCGGAGGGGGACAGAGAGAGGGGCGGAGGGGGACACAGAGAGGGGCG
>NW_027251113.1:417080-470301 GCF_044704955.1 Pristiophorus japonicus
GAGAGAGAGTGGGGAGAGAGGGGGGGGGGGAGAGAAGGGGGGAGAGAGGGGGGGGGAGAGAGTGGGGAGAGAGAGGGGGGGAGAGAGGGGGGGGAGAGAGTGGGAAGAGAGAGGGGGGGGAAGAGAGTGGGGAGGGGGGAGAGAGAGGGAGGAGAGGGAGAGAGAGAGTTAGGGAGAGAGGGAGAGCGGGGCAGAGGGAGAGGGGGCGGGAAGGAGAAAGGGAGATAAAAGCAGAGGTTAGACCAGTGAAAGGTTAAAAATCATTAGTATTTCTAAAAAGTTTGGCTAATCTTAAGCTGAGCGTGGGATCATGACGTATAACTCTCGAGAAGGGAGTATTGGCAGATGTCCCAGCATAGACAGAATTACACGAGGTAATGATAAACACCCCAGCTTTGTCTATCGATTAACAGAAGATTTCGTCAAGGACAAATAGGCCTGGGAAGAAGTACTTTCACAGGAATTATTAACCATAGAAAAGTAACGATGTAGCACGTAACTGATCAGATAAAAGGTGCACAGGGGAGGTAACAAAGCTCGCGGTCAATATCATTGTATTAACCAATTAATATTTGTAATCATAGTAGTTAGGCGAAACTTTGTGACACTGCAGGGAAACAACCAATGGAAAGCTTCCGTGCGGAACTTCGTGATTATGTATGTATTCTGGCTGTATAAAAATAGCAGCCCCGAAGGTGCTCGGCGAGAGCGGCTGGTTTGGGTCAACGAGTTACTGAACTCGTGTCGGAGCTGGGTCTCCCTTGATCGATGGAGCAAAATAAACAACTCTTTTCTCCACATATAGAGTTGTGTCGAGTTTTATTTAAATACAGCGATACATGACATCACCCTCCCCCCACGGGCTTCAGATGTTGAGGGGCCGGGGGGAATTTATACAGAACTGCAATAACTCAGGGCAGGCTCTGGGGGGGCGGTAGTGTGTGGGTAAACCGTTGACCAATCAGCACACAGCCGTTACTGAGCAGGGAGGACACACACCACGTTACCCAGTGCAAGGCAATCTCCCACATGGATCGTCAACACAGCTGAGCAAGGTCCTCCCAGGGGTTAGTGAAGGTCGGGGGCGGGGGGGGGGGGGGGGGGGAGGGGCTGGGGGGGGGTCAGGATGAGGGTAAGGGGTGAGAGGTCAGGATGGGGAGACGGGGTGAGAGGTCGGGGTGAGAGGACGGGGGTGAGAGGTCGGGGTGAGAGGTCGGGAGTGAGGGGTCGGGAGTGAGAGGTCGGGGGTGAGAGGTCGGGAGTGAGGGGTGCGTGGGCTGCGGGGTGAGGGGTCGGAGTGAGGGGTCAGGGTGGAAAGGTCGGGTCGGGGGTCGGGGGAGACGTGGTGCAAAGGTCAGTTGTTCTTGCGACCAGGTGAGGAGTGTGATGGGTCCCGGGATTCTGCTGTCTATCTCTCTCCCTCCCTCTCTGACCCTCCCTCCCTTCTCTCTCTCACTGTCTGTCTGTCCATTCGTCCCTTCCTCTCTCTCTCTCTCACCCTGTCGGAGGGGCAGTACTGAGGGAGCGTCACAATATCGGAGGGGCAGTACTGAGGGAGAGCTGCACTGTCGGAGGGGCAATACTGAGGGGGTATCGCACTGTCGGAGGGGCAGTACTGAGGGAGCGTCACAATGTCGGAGGGGCAGTACTGAGGGAGAGCTGCACTGTCGGAGGGGCAGTACTGAGGGAGCGTCACAATATCGGAGGGGCAGTACTGAGGGAGCGCCGCACTGTCGGAGGGACAGTACTGAGGGAGCGCCGCACTGTCGGAGGGGCAGTACTGAGGGAGCGTCACAATGTCGGAGGGGCGGTACTGAGGGAGAGCTGCACTGTCGGAGGGGCAGTACTGAGGGAGCGTCACGATATCGGAGGGGCAGTACTGAGGGAGAGCTGCACTGTCGGAGGGGCAATACTGAGGGGGTATCGCACTGTCGGAGGGGCGGTATTGAGGGAGCGCCGCACTGTCGGAGGGACAGTACTGAGGGAGAGCTGCACTGTCTGAGGGGCAGTACTGAGGGAGAGCTGCACTGTCGGAGGGGCAATACTGAGGGGGTATCGCACTGTCGGAGGGGCGGTATTGAGGGAGCGCCGCACTGTTGGAGGGGCGGTATTGAGGGAGCGCCGCACTGTCGGAGGGACAGTACTGAGGGAGCGCTGCACTGTCGGAGGGGCAGTACTGAGGGAGAGCTGCACTGTCTGAGGGGCAGTACTGAGGGAGTGCCGCACTGTCGGAGGGGCGGTACTGAGGGAGCGCTGCACTGTCGGAGGGGCGATACTGAGGGAGTGCCGCACTGTCGGAGGGGCAGTACTGAGGGAGCGCCGCACTGTCAGAGGTGCCATCTTTCGGGATGAGACATTAAACCGAGGCCCTGTCTGACCCCTCGGGTGGATGTAAAAGATCATGGGGCACTATTTGGAAGAAGAGCGGGGGTAGTTCTCCCCGGTGTCCTGGGGCCAATACTTATCCCTCAATCAACGTAACAAAAACAGATTATCTGGTCATTATCACATTGCTGTGTGGGAGCTTGCTGTGCGCAAATTGGCTGCCGCGTTTCCCACAATACAACAGTGAGCACACTCCAAAAGTACTTCATTGGCTGTAACGCGCTTTGGGACGTCCGGTGGTCGTGAAAGGCGCTATATAAAGGCACGTCTTTCTTTTTATCAAACCTCTCTTGGTGTTCAGAGAGACCTGGGTGTCCTTGTACACCAATCACTGAACGTTAACATGCAGGTACACCAAGGAATTAGGAAAGCAAATGGTATGTTGGCCTTTATTACAGGAGGATTTGAGTCTAAGAGTAAAGACGTCTGACTGCAATTATATCGGGCCCTGGTGTGACCACACCTGGAGTATTGTGCACAGTGTGGGTCTCCTTACCTCAGGAAGGATACACTTGTCACAGAGGGAGTGCAGCGAAGGTTCACCAGACTGATTCCTGGGATGGGCCTATGAGCAGAGATTGAGTGGACTAGGCCGATATTCTCCAGAGTTGAGAAGAATGAGAGGGGATCACATTGAGACAGACACAATTCTGAGAGGGCTTGACGGGGCAGATGCAGGGAGGGTGTTTCCCCCCGGGCTGGGGAGTCTAGAACCAGGGGTCACACAGTCTCAGGATAAGGGGGCGGCCATTTAGGACTGAGATGAGGAGGAATTTCTTCACTCAGAGGGTGGTGAATCTTTGGAATTCTCTGCCCCAGAGGGCTGTGAAGGCTCAGTCGTTGAGTGGGAGTGGCTTCGCCAGTCATGTGACGTTCAGCAGACTCAATAAAACCCCGGCCAGTTGGGTTCGGGGGATCCACGATGGGGCAGGCGGGTGTGGGCCTGGTGGGTGAACTGGTAATGTGGCGTGTGATTGTTATCATCATCATAGGCGGTCCCTCGAACGAGGATGACTTGCTTCCACGAGAGTTCACAGATGTTTCAATGAAGGACCCCATGTTCCAGTCCTGAACTCCAGTTGAGGGGGTGGGAGATGCCTGTGCGTGGATTGTTTTAACGTGGGGTGACCGTTGCACATCAGCCACCACACGGGCTCGACAGAGCGAGGTCTTGGTCCAGTGACAAGGGTCAACCAGGACGACTGGAGACCAGCTCTGCTGCACGGACCCAGTGCGCACATGTATCGCAGTCTGGGCTGGGCCCCGTGCTGCCCCTGGGCCCTCGGCTCTTCTGGGCCCCATACCCTCATTCACCGCACCTCCGCCCCGATCTCTCGCCGCTCCTCCGCCCCGGATCTCTCGCCGCTCCTCCGCCCCGATCTCTCGCCGCTCCTCCGCCCCGGATCTCTCGCCGCTCCTCCGCCCCGGATCTCTCGCCGCTCCTCCGCCCCGATCTCTCGCCGCTCCTCCGCCCCGGATCTCTCGCCGCTCCTCCGCCCCGATCTCTCACCGCTCCTCCGCCCCGATCTCTCACCTCTCCTCCGCCCCGATCTCTCGCCGCTCCTCCGCCCCGATCTCTCGCAGCTCCTCCGCCCCGATCTCTCGCTGCTCCTCCGCCCCGATCTCTCGCCGCTCCTCCGCCCCGATCTCTCCTCCGCCCCGATCTCTCCTCCGCCCCGATCTCTCCTCCGCCCCGATCTCTCGCCGCTCCTCCGCCCCGATCTCTCCTCCGCCCCCGATCTCTCGCCGCTCCTCCGCCCCGATCTCTCGCCGCTCCTCCGCCCCGATCTCTCGCCGCTCCTCCGCCCCGATCTCTCGCCGCTCCTCCGCCCCCGATCTCTCGCCGCTCCTCCGCCCCGATCTCTCGCCGCTCCTCCGCCCCCGATCTCTCGCCTCTCCTCCGCCCCGGATCTCTCGCCGCTCCTCCGCCCCCGATCTCTCCTCCGCCCCCGATCTCTCCTCCGCCCCCGATCTCTCCTCCGCTCCTCCGCCCCCGATCTCTCGCCGCTCCTCCGCCACAAACACACTCGCCGCACCTCCGGCACGATCTCCCTCCGCGGACTTGCGACGAGTGATCGGGGGCGGAGGAGCGATGAGGAATCCTGGCTGGGATTTGGTGGTTGGCTGTGGCGGACGTTCGGCGACTGTGACTGTGAAACCTTTTGCCGATGAACCCACTGGTCAGCGATGTGTTGCGATGAATCCGTAAGCAGAGAACCCATGAAGCAGTCACATTACACCGCCCCTGCCCACCGTCCGTGAGGCGGAAAACTTACGTCTGGATTGTCACAGCCGATCATTTCTCCGTACGACACCTGGTGGCACAGGCAGTAGGTTGGCTCGTTGGGGTCCACGGGCATGTCTAGCACGTCGGAGGGGTGCACATTTCCGAAGGTCACAGACGGGGCAGCATACTCGGCGCTGGGAAGACAGAGGCAAAGATACAGTCACTGCCTTGATCCCCAATGGCCCCACCTCATTTATTCCGCCCCCGCAACACCACCTCCCCACTTTCTGACCGCCCCTCTCCTCCCGCTATATAAGAACACAAGAAATAGGAGCAGGTGTCGGCCATTCGGCCCCTCGAGCCTGCTCCGCCATTTAATACGATCATGGCTGATCCGATCATGGACACAGCTCCACTTCCATGCCCGCCCCCTTATCGGTTAAGAAATTGTCTATCTCTGTCTTAAATTTATTCAATGTCCCAGCTTCCACAGCTCTCTGAGGCAGTGAATTCCACAGATTTACAACCCTCTGAGAGAAGAAATTCCTCCTCATCTCAGTTTTAAATGGGCGGCCCCTTATTCTAAGACCATGCCCCCTAGTTCTAGTCTCCCCCATCAGTGGGAACATCCTCTCTGCATCCACCTTGTCGAGCCCCCTCATAATCTTATACGTTTCCATAAGATCACCTCTCATTCTTCTGAACTCCAATGAGTAGGGACCCAACCTCCTCAACCTTTCCTCATAAGTCAACCGCCTCATCTCCGGAATCAACCGAGTGAACCTTCTCTGAACTGCCTCCAAAGCGAGTCTATCCTTCCGTAAATACGGAAACCAAAACTGCACGCAGTACTCCAGGTGTGGCCTCACCAATACCCTGTATAACTGGAGCAAGACTTCCCTGCTTTTATACTCCATCCTCTTTGCAATAAAGGCCAAGATACCATTGGCCTTCCTGATCACTTGCTGTACCTGCATACTAACCTTTTGTGTTCCATGCACAAGTACCCCCAGGTCCCGCTGTACTGCGGCACTTTGCAATCTTTCCCCATTTAAATAATAACTTGCTCTTTGATTTTTTTCTGCCAAAGTGCATGACCTCACACTTTCCAACATTATACTCCATCTGACAAATTTTTGCCCACTCACTTAGCCTGTCTGTGTCCTTTTGCAGATTTTTTGTGTCCTCCTCACACATTGCTTTTCCTCCCATCTTTGTATCGTCAGCAAACTTGGATACGTTACACTCGGTCCCTTCTTCCAAGTCATTAATATAGGGGTGCTCACGCTCGCTAGGGGAACAGTTGACACGGCAGCTGATATTCCACTGTGGGAGGCATCATCCCAGCCGAGCCTTAGCCAACCCCCTCCCAACTCCATCCTCACGCGACACCGAAATATGGACTCTGTGACAAGGATCAGGAGCAGGAACCCGGGTTGATTCACCCTCCCTAACCCAGGGGTCACTGGGCAGGGATCAGGAGCAGGAACCCGGGCTGATTCACCCCCTCCCTAACCCAGGGGTCACTGGACAGGGATCAGGAGCAGGAACCCGGGCTGATTCACCCCTCTCCCTAACCCAGGGGTCACTGGACAGGGATCAGGAGCAGGAACCCGGGCTGATTCACCCACCTCCCTAACCCAGGGGTCACTGGACAGGGATCAGGAGCAGGAACCCGGGCTGATTCACCCCCCTCCCTAACCCAGGGGTCACTGGATAGGGACCAGGAGCAGGAACCCGGGCTGATTCACCCCCCTCCCTAACCCAGGGGTCACTGGACAGGGACCAGGAGCAGGAACCCGGGCTGATTCACCCCCCTCCCTAACCCAGGGGTCACTTGACAGGGATCAGGAGCAGGAACCCGGGCTGATTCAGCCCCTCCCTAACCCAGGGGTCACTGGACAGGGATCAGGAGCAGGAACCCGGGCTGATTCACCCCCTCCCTAACCAAGGCGTCACAGGACAGGGATCAGGAGCAGGAACCCGGGCTGATTCATCCCCCTCCCTAACCCAGGGGTTACTGGGCAGGGATCAGGAGCAGGAACCCGGGCTGATTCACCCCCCTCCCTAACCCAGGGGTCACTGAACAGGGATCAGGAGCAGGAACCCGGGCTGATTCACCCTCCCTTCCTAACCCAGAGGTCACTGGACAGGGATCAGGAGCAGGAACCCGGGCTGATTCACCCCCCTCCCAAATCCAGGGGTCACTGGACAGGGATCAGGGGCAGGAACCCGGGCTGATTCATCCCCTCCCTAACCCAGGGGTCACTGGACAGGGATCAGGGGCAGGAACCCGGGCTGATTCACCCCCCTCCCTAACCCAGGGGTCACTGGACAGGGATCAGGGGCAGGAACCCGGGCTGATTCATCCACCTCCCTAACCCAGGGGTCACTGGACAGGGATCAGGAGCAGGAACCCGGGCTGATTCACCCCCCTCCCTAACCCAGGGGTCACTGGACAGGGATCAGGAGCAGGAACCCGGGCTGATTCACCCCCCTCCCTAACCCAGGGGTCACTGGACAGGGATCAGGAGCAGGAACCCGGGCTGATTCATCCACCTCCCTAACCCAGGGGTCACTGGACAGGGATCAGGAGCAGGAACCCGGGCTGATTCACCCCCCTCCCTAACCCAGGGGTCACTGGACAGGGATCAGGAGCAGGAACCCGGGCTGATTCACCCCCCTCCCTAACCCAGGGGTCACTGGACAGGGATCAGGAGCAGGAACCCGGGCTGATTCATCCCCTCCCTAACCCAGGGGTCACTGGACAGGGATCAGGAGCAGGAACCCGGGCTGATTCACCCCCCTCCCTAACCCAGGGGTCACTGGACAGGGATCAGGAGCAGGAACCCGGGCTGATTCATCCACCTCCCTAACCCAGGGGTCACTGGACAGGGATCAGGAGCAGGAACCCGGGCTGATTCACCCCCCTCCCTAACCCAGGGGTCACTGGACAGGGATCAGGAGCAGGAACCCGGGCTGATTCACCCCCCTCCCTAACCCAGGGGTCACTGGACAGGGATCAGGAGCAGGAACCCGGGCTGATTCATCCCCTCCCTAACACAGCGATCACACCTTGTGTGGGTGAAATCAGGCAAACTCAGCATAGGCCGGAGATGGAGCTGAGGCCTTTCCTGAAGAAAGTGGTTCTCTCACACAGTCCCCCCGCCCCACGCCCAAACCCACCATCCCGCCACATACGTCACCAGTGACCTTTGCCCTTTGAACTGTGCCTGCCCCAGAAGCTCACGTGTGAGTGATCTTCAGCTTCTTCTGTCCGTTTTTGGGTGTGTCATCGTCCGAACTCTTGACCTTTGACCTGGTCCGAGTGGCCTTCTTCTCCTTCTGACCCCTGCCTTCTGGGAGCAAGAAGTACAGAGTTACTAATAACGGCTCACGACCTTGACTGACCGTGCCCCCATCCCCACATTTCCCCCGAGAGTCGCTCCGATCCCCACTCCAGGGACTCAAGCACGGTAATCCAGGAGGGGCAGTACTGAGGGAGCGCCACACTGTAGGAGGGTCAGTACCGAGGGAGTGCTGCACTGTCGGAGGGGCAGTACTGAGGGAGTGCTGCACTGTCGGAGGGGCAGTACTGAGGGAGTGCTGCACTGTCGGAGGGGCAGTACTGAGGGAGCGCCGCACTATCGGAGGGGCAGTACTGAGGGAGCGCCGCACTATCGGAGGGGCAGTACTGAGGGAGCGCCGCACTATCGGAGGGACAGTACTGAGGGAGTGCCGCACTGTCGGAGGGGCAGTGCTGAGGGAGCGCCGCACTGTCGGAGGAGCAGTACTGAGGGAGTGCCGCACTGTCGGAGGGGCAGTACTGAGGGAGTGCCGTACTGTCGGAGGGGCAGTACTGAGGGAGCGCCGCACTGTCGGAGTGGCAGTACTGAGGGAGTGCCGTACTGTCGGAGGGGCAGTAGTGAGGAAGCGCCGCACTATCGGAGTGGCAGTACTGAGGGAGTGCCGCACTGTCGGAGGGGCAGTACTGAGGGAGTGCCGCACTGTCGGAGGGGCAGTACTGAGGGAGTGCCGCACTGTCGGAGGGGCAGTACTGAGGGAGCGCCACACTGTCGGAGGGGCAGTACTGAGGGAGCGCCGCACTGTCGGAGGGGCAGTACTGAGGGAGCGCCGCACTGTCGGAGGGGCAGCTCTGCTGCACAGGCCTAGTGCACACACATATCGCAGTGTGGGCTGGTCCATGCTGCCCCTGGGCCCTCGGCCCTTCTGGGCCCCGTACCCTCATTCGCCGCACCTCTGCCACAATGTTCCAGGGCCCGGCGTTCCAGCTCTATTTAAAGCCCCGACCTGCGGTGGTGTTCTCTCACAGGTCGGGGGGCCCCACCAGCCCAATGTTTACATATTTCATAGCTGGTCCTGGTGGGCTTTGAACTCACCGTCTCTGACCTGCTCGTCCAGTACCCGAACCCACTCGACGACCAGGCAAGAGGCTAAAACCAGGCCCCGTCTCCCTGTTCAGGGGGATGTTAAACCCAGGCCCCGTCTCCCTGTTCAGGGTTAAACCCAGGCCCCGTCTCCCTGTTCAGGGGGATGTTAAACCCAGGCCCCGTCTCCCTGTTCAGGGGGATGTTAAACCCAGGCCCCGTCTCCCTGTTCAGGGGGATGTTAAACCCAGGCCCCGTCTCCCTGTTCAGGGGGATGATAAACCCAGGCCCCGTCTCCCTGTTCAGGGGGATGTTAAACCCAGCCCCCGTCTCCCTGTTCAGGGGGATGTTAAACCCAGGCCCCGTCTCCCTGTTCAGGGGGATGTTAAACCCAGGCCCCGTCTCCCTGTTCAGGGAGATGTTAAACCCAGGCCCCGTCTCCCTGTTCAGGGGGACGTTAAACCCAGGCCTGGTATCTCCAACTGAGCACTAGGCCGGGAATGGAGCATGGGCCTCTCCTGCTCTGGATGTGTCTGTGTGTGTGGGTGGGCATCTTACTTTTCTTCCCTTTGCTGGACGAGCTGTCATAGTCGCTTGATTCGATCTGTTTCTCCTTGAGATCGGCCTCAAACCGTGCCAGGTCTGTGTCCAGCCTTCGAATGTGTTTGTCCACCTGAGGGGAGGTTGAATAAAGATCGTCAGTGACCAGTGTCTGTCCCACTGTCTGGGGGGTGGAGGTGCAAAACGGCCCATTCCTGGGGGTCACAGACACGCTCCCCTCACTTCCGGGGGTCACAGACACGCTCCCCTCGCTCCTGGGGGTCACAGACACGCTCCCCTCGCTGCTGGGGGTCACAGACACGCTCCCCTCGCTCCTGGGGGTCACAGACACGCTCCCCTCGCTCCTGGGGGTCACAGACACGCTCCCCTCGCTCCTGGGGGTCACAGACACGCTCCCCTCACTTCCGGGGGTCACAGACATGCTCCCCTCACTCCTGGGGGTCACAGACACGCTCCCCTCACTTCCGGGGGTCACAGACACGCTCCCCTCGCTCCTGGGGGTCACAGACACGCTCCCCTCGCTGCTGGGGGTCACAGACACACTTCCCTCACTCCTGGGGGTCACAGACATACTTCCCTCGCTCCTGGGGGTCACAGACACGCTCCCCTCGCTCCTGGGTTCCTGGGGGTCACAGACACACTCCTCCTCACTCCCGGGGGTCCCAGACCTGTCCCCCTCACTCCCGGGGGTCCCAGACTCACTCCCCTCACTCCCGGGGTCCCAGACCTGTCCCCCTCACTCCCGGGGGTCCTAGACCCATCCCGCTCACTCCCGGGGGTCCCAGACTCACTCCCGGAGGTCCCAGACCTGTTCCCCTCATTCCCGGGGGTCCCAGACTCACTCCCCTCACTCCCGGGGGTACTAGACCTGTCCCCCTCACTCCCGGGGGTACCACACCCGTCCCCCTCACTCCCGGGGGTCCCAGACCCGTCCCCCTCACTCCCGGGGGTCCCAGACTCACTCCCCTCACTCCCGGGGGTCCCAGACTCACTCCCCTCATTCCCGGGGGTACCAGACCTGTCCCCCTCATTCCCGGGGGACCCAGACCCGTCCCCCTCACTCCCGGGGGTCCCAGACTCACTCCCCTCATTCCCGGGGTATCAGACCTGTCCCCCTCACTCCCGGGGGTCCCAGACCTGTCCCCCTCACTCCCGGGGGTCCCAGACCTGTCCCCCTCACTCCCGGGGGTACCAGACCCATCCCTCTCACTCCCGGGGGTCCCAGACTCACTCCCCTCACTCCTGTGGGTCCCAGACTCACTCCCCTCACTCCCGGGGGTCCCAGACCTGCTCCCCTCACTCCCGGGGGTCCCAGACTCACTCCCCTCACCTCCGGGGGTCCCAGACTCACTCCCCTCTTTCATGGGGGTCACAGACCCGTCCCCCTCACTCCCGGGGGTCCCAGACTCACTCCCCTCACTCCTGGGGGTCACAGACCCATCCCCCTCACTCCCGGGGGTCCCAGACTCACTCCCGGGGGTCTTGTACCCACTCCCCCTTCAGTCTTGGGGCATCTTTTCCCATCACGCCGTCACACAGGCTGCCCAAGTGGAGATTAGACAGATTCTTAAACTACAGGGGATTCGAGGGTTATAGGGAGCGGGGGGGTGGGAAGTGGAGCTGAGTCCATGATCTTATTGAATGGCAGAGCAGGCTCGAGGGGCCAAATGGCCGACTCCTGCTCCTATTTCTGAGCTTGTGATGTCAGCCCTGCCCGACCCGCTCACCGCCCGGACACTCGGAAGAATCGGCAGTCGTCAACGTGGCTGGCCTTCCCCCCTCCCGACCTCCCACCCACGACCCCTAACCTCCCCGACCCACGACCCTCCCCACCTCCTGCCGACCCCCCACGCACAACCCCCTAACCACGACCCCCGACCTCGCCACTCATGACCCCCCCCCCAACCCCGACATGCCGCCCACCTCCCACTCCCTCACCCACGACCCCTCACCCATGACCTCCCCCCGACCCCCGACATACCATCTCGTAAGTCTGCATTGCCAGTTGCACCTTGTCATCGCCGAACTCCTTGCACTTGCCGTACGCACCCTGGATCTGCCGGACCAGCTCCACCTTCTGGTCGGAGGTCAGAGTGCGGGCGTTGCTGACGTACTCGCCGGCCAGTTTATCGATCTCCGCCTTCAGGTCTGGGGGGGCAGAGAGGGGGCATTTCAGGTCATTGCTCCTCAGCTTCCCCGCGATCCCTCTCGCTGGGTCAACTCCCAACCCCCCCTACACCTGCCCCCTCCGAGCGAGACGGAGCAGGAGGATCCCAGTACACGTCCCCCCCCCCGCCCCCGCCACCCCTCCCCCTGCCTCTTAAACGGGCAATAGGATGACAATGGTACCCCCGCGCCCCTCCCACCAGGGGGCTTGGCAGTGCCCGGGCTGCCCCATCCTCTCAGTCCTGGGGATCCCGGGAGAGTGGGTCTGGGATCACCAGCAGCGAGGGGAGTGGATCAGAGAGTATCGGGACCCCCAGGTGCGAGGGGACTGGGACTGGGTCTGGGTCTGGGACTCACCCCCCCCTCCCCCCAAGAGTGAGGGGAGTGGGTCGGGGACCCTCAGGAGTGGGTTGAGGAATCCCAGGAGTGAGGGAGCGGCTCCGGGGACCCCCGGGAGTGAGGGGAATAGGTCTGGGATTCCCGGAACTGAGGGGGGGGGGGCATGTCAGGGACCCCCAGGAGTGAGTCAGAGAGTATCGGTATCCCCGGGAGTGAGGGTAGTGGGTCGGGATCCCCGGGAGTGAGGGAGCGGCTCAGGGGACCCCCCAGGAGGGGAGTGGGTTGGGGACCCCCGGGAGTGAGGGAGAGGCTCAGGGGACCCCCCAGGAGTGAGGGGAGTGGGTTGACGACCCCCGTGAGTGAGGGAGCGGCTCAGGGGACCCCCGGGAGTGAGGGTAGTGGGTTGAGGACCCTCGTGAATGAGGGAGCGGCTCATGGGACCCCCCCCAGGAGTGAGGGGTGCGGGTCTGAGACCCCCAGGAGTGAGGAACAGGCTCAGGGGACCCCCCCCAGGAGTGATGGGTGGGGGTCTGAGACCCCCAGGAGTGATGGGTGGAGGTCTGAGACCCCCCAGGAGTGATGGGTGGGGGTCTGAGACCCCCGGGAGTGAGGGGTGGGGTTCTGAGACCCCCGGGAGTGAGGGGAGTGGGTTGGGGACCCCCGAGAGAGCTGTTAGGGGTGGGGGGGGGGGGGGGGTTTGAGGCTCGAGGGGGAGGGCGAGAAGGGAGGGCGCCTCCAATCAGTAGGTTTCTACGGCAGCACCTCCCAAACCCACCTCGGAGGACAAGGGCAGCAGGCGCATGGGAACACCACCACCTCCACGTTCCCCTCCGAGTCACACACCATCCCGACTGGGGACTATACTGGCCCTTCCTTCATCGTCGCTGGGTCACAATCCCGGAACGCCCTCCCGAACAGCACTGTGTGGGAGCACCTTCACCACACGGGACTGCAGCCTTTCAAGAAGGCGGCTCACCTCCACCTTCTCAACGGGCAATGAGGGATGGGCGACAAATACCGGCCTGGCCAGCGACATCCACAGCCCAGCTGCGAAGAAAACTAAAATGAATAAGCACTCAGAATCACCTTCTGTCCTCTGGTCCAGGTCCCTCATCAGCTGGAAGTTTCGTTGTAATTCAAAGGGAAGGTTCTCGATACCTGGCAGGGAGAGAGAGAGAGAGAGAACGTTTGACTCAATTTCTCCTTCTGTAAAGCGCCCTGGGAGGCTTTACTACGTTCAAGGCACCATATAAATGAAAGTTGCATTTGTTGCATATTTCTGTGTGCATTATTTGGGTCCGCATCATTGTGCATGCCCTTGATTTTAGACTTCAGGACATCCCAAAGCGTTTTACAGCCAACAAAGTGCTTTAATGTACAGCAAGTACCAATAAAAAGCACTGCGCTAAACTGTTCTAGTGACATTAGTTGCGGTATAAATATTAGCCCCAGAACACCGGGAAGAACTCCCCCCTGCTCTTCTTTCAATGTCTGTGGGATCTTTTACGTTCACCTGAGAGGGCAGAAAGGGCTATCTTAGGGCCCAACTTTCCCCGACCCCTGTTTTCGGCGCACTTATCTTTAAATGCGTCGACTTTGCACGCTGGAAACAGCGGCGAAAAAAAGGGGCCCCGTCCTGCCCGTTCCGGTGCCCCAGCGTGGCGTAGATAGTGAAGTGTGGGGGGGGGGGGGGGCGGAGCAACAGGCCAGCGCGGAAAGTCACCGCCGGCAGCTGCGCGCATGCGCTGTGATGTCTGTGCGCATGCGCTGTGAAATTTGCGCGCATGCGCTGTGATGTCTGTGCGCATGCGCTGTGAAATTTGCGCGCATGCGCTGTGATGTCTGTGCGCATGCGCTGTGAAATTTGCGCACATGCTCCTCGCCCTCCCAGCGTGTCCTGCGGCCTGTGAGCAGGACCCGATGCCCGCTGCACCCTATCCCCGGCCGAAGGGACACCCCGATCTCGCCGCACCCTATCCCCGGCCGAAGGGACACCCCGATCTCGCTGCACCCTATCCCCGGCCGAAGGGACACCCCGATCTCGCCGCAACCTATCCCCGGCCGAAGGGACACCCCGATCTCGCCGCAACCTATCCCCGGCCGAAGGGACACCCCGATCTCGCTGCACCCTATCCCCGGCCGAAGGGACACCCCGATCTCGCCGCAACCTATCCCCGGCCGAAGGGACACCCCGATCTCGCTGCACCCTATCCCCGGCCGAAGGGACACCCCGATCTCGCTGCACCCTATCCCCGGCCGAAGGGACACCCCGATCTCGCTGCACCCTATCCCTGGCCGAAGGGACACCCCGATCTCGCTGCACCCTATCCCTGGCCGAAGGGACACCCCGATCTCGCTGCACCCTATCCCTGGCCGAAGGGACACCCCGATCTCGCCGCAACCTATCCCTGGCCGAAGGGACACCCCGATCTCGCTGCACCCTATCCCCGGCCGAAGGGACACCCCGATCTCGCTGCACCCTATCCCCGGCTGAAGGGACACCCCGATCTCGCCGCAACCTATCCCCGGCCGAAAGGACACCCCGATCTCGCCGCAACCTATCCCCGGCCGAAGGGACACCCCGATCTCGCCGCAACCTATCCCCGGCCGAAGGGACACCCCGATCTCGCCGCAACCTATCCCCGGCCGAAGGGACACCCCGATCTCAGCGCCCCCTATCCCCGGCCGAAGGGACACCCCGATCTCGCCGCAACCTATCCCCGGCCGAAGGGACACCCCGATCTCGCTGCACCCTATCCCCGGCCGAAGGGACACCCCGATCTCGCTGCACCCTATCCCCGGCCGAAGGGACACCCCGATCTCAGCGCCCCCTATCCCCTCCCGTATCGGCCGGCCTGCTGATTTCCCGTGCCGAGGTAGGACTTCAGTTTTATTTTTTATTTATTGATGGTTGTGCTTGAGAGTTTTGATTGGGGATGGAGGGAGGGGGGAGGAGGAGAGTTTTGATGGAGGGAGGGGGGAGGAGGAGAGTTTTGATGGTGGGGCGGCAGGGGGGGAACTTAAAAAAAAAACTTGATTCTGGCATAAAGGTAGGACTTCTATTTTTTATTTGTTATTGACTGATTGCTTATTACTTTTTGGCCTCTGTTTAGTGCTTTGTAAATCTTGGTGCTTTAAATGTACGAACCTGCGTCAAATTCTTCACTGCCCGCAATGTTTTTCAGAGCTGGCCACATACGCTGACCTAAGTCGATTTGAGTAAGTTTTTGCTGGCCAAAGTGGCATAAACTGAACGAACAATCGTACCGAAGTGACTTACTTTGTATTTAGTTCCTAACACAGATGAGGCTGCACACAGGGAGGTTAAAGTAACAGTGACCTCAGTCTTTAATAAGACACTGCAGAGTGAGGAACAGACCTTAGGGGCCGGCTTATATACAGTGCTCCCAAGGAATGCTGGGATCCCTTGGGACTTCAGGGGATGCGCCCCCTGGTGGCGGAACATGGGAGTGCATGCTTTACAGATACACAACATCACTCCCCCCTCCAAAGTCAAAGTGAAAACTATTTACAAGGTGAGGCGGTCGGGAGCCTTTCTTTCCCTGGTGGACCGTCTCGGTACGAATGTCCGTTCTGGTGTGTTGGCTGTGCCCTCGCTGGGCTGGTGTGTTGTTGGCCCTGCGGGGCTGCTGGGTGAGCCTGGCCTTGCTGGGCTGTTGGGCGTGCTGGGTTCGATTTCCTGGTCCGGCGTGGTGTCGTTGATCCTTTGGGTGTGTGTTGTGGGCTCGAAAAAGGTGGTGTGTGCTGTGGGTTGTTCAGGGCAGTCTGTGAACCGCAGCCTCGTTTGGTCCAGGTGCTTTCTGCAAGTTTGTCCATTGTCCAGTTTGACCACAAACACCCTACTCCCTTCTTTAGCTATCACCGTGCCCGCGATCCACTTGGGATCATGTCCATAGTTTAGCACATACACAGGGTCAATCAGATCAATTTCCCATGACACAGTGGCGTTTACATTTTGTTGCTGCCGCCTGCTCTCTACCTGATCATGCAAGTTGGGATGAACTAGCGAGAGTCTGGTTTTAAGTGTCCTTTTCATGAGTAGCTCAGCCGGGGGCACCCCTGTGAGCGAGTGGGGTCTCGTGCGGTAGCTGAGCAGTACTCGGGACAGGCGGGTTTGGAGTGAGCCTTCTGTGACTCGTTTAAGGCTCTGTTTGAAGGTTTGTACTGCCCGCTCTGCCTGCCCATTGGAGGGCTGGTTTAAATGGGGCCGAGGTGACATGTTTGATCCCATTGCGGGTCATGAATTCTTTAAATTCGGCACTGGTTGTCACTGACCAGTATGTCAGGCAGGCCGTGGGTGACAAACATGGCCCTCAGGCTTTCAATGGTGACGGTGGCAGTGCTTCCCGACATTATTTCACATTCAATCCATTTTGAAACAGCATCCACCACCACCAGGAACATTTTACCGAGAACCGGGCCCACATAGTCCACATGGATCCTCGACCATGGTCTGGAGGGCCAGGGCCACAAACTTAGTGGTGCCTCTCTGGGTGCGTTGCTCAACTGAGCACACACGCTGCATTGCCGTACACAGGACTCGAAGTCAGAGTCGATACCGGGCCACCACACGTGGGATCTGGCTATCGCTTTCATCATTACTATACCCGGGCGTGTGCTGTGGAGATCCGAGATGAACGTCTCCCTGCCCTTTTTGGGTAGCACTACGCGGTTACCCCACAACAGGCAGTCTGCCTGAATGGACAGCTCATCCTTTCGCCGCTGGAACGGCTTGATTGGTTCTTGCATTTCAACCGTGATGCTGGCCCAGCTCCCATGCAGTACACAGTTTTTTACTAGGGACAGCAGAGGATCTTGGCTGGTCCAAGTCCTAATCTGGCGGGCCGTGACAGGTGATTTATCATTTTCAAACGCTTCCATGACCATCAACAAGTCTGCGGGCTGCGCCACCATCAACAAGTTTGCAGGCTGCGCCATTTCTACCCCCGTGGTGGGCAATGGTAGCCGACTGAGAGCATCCGCACAGTTCGTGGGTGCCTGGCCTGTGGCGGATGGTATAGTTATAGGCTGATAGCGCGAGTGCCCATCTTTGTATGCGGGCTGAGGCATTAGTATTTATCCCCTTGTTTTCAGCGAACAGGGATGTGAGGGGCTTGTGATCGGTTTCCAGCTCAAATTTGAGGCCAAACAGGTACTGATGTATTTTCTTTACCCTGAACACACACGCTAATGCCTCTTTCTCAATCATGCTGTAAGGCCCTCTCGGCCTTAAGACAAGCTCCTGGAAGCAGAGGCGACAGGTTGCAACTTCCCCGCAACGGTAGCTTGTTGTAATACACACCCGACTCCGTACGATGACGCGTCACATGCTAGCACAAGTCTTTTACACGAGTTATACAATACAAGCAGCTTGTCGGAGCATAAAATGTTACTGGCTTTCTCAAAAGCAATGATTTGGTTTTTTCCCCATACCCAGTTCTCACCTTTACGCAATAACACATGTAGGGGCTCTAAAAGGGTGCTTAACCCCGGTAGGAAGTTACCAAAATAGTTGAGGAGTCCCAGGAACGACCACAGCTCCGTGACGTTCTGTGGCCTGGGCGTGTTCCTGATAGCCTCTGTCTTGGCGTCTGTGGGCCGAATGCCGTCCGCCGCGATCTTTCTCCCCAAAATCTCCACTTCTGTTGCCATGAAGACGCATTTCGACCTCTTCAGCCGCAGCCCGACGCGATCCAGTCGCTGGAGGACCTCCTCCAGGTTTTGTAGGTGCTCGGCAGTGTCCCGATCCGTGACCAATATGTCGTCCTGAAAAACCATCGTGTGTGATACCGACTTGAGTAGGCTCTCCATGTTTCTCTGGAAGATCGCTGCAGCCGACCGAATTCCAAACGGGCATCTGTTGTAGATGAACAGTCCCTTGTGCGTGTTGATGCAGGTGAGGCCCTTCGAAGACTCCTCCAGCTCCTGCGTCATGTAGGCCGAAGTCAGGTCGAGCTTGGTGAACGTCTTGCCTCCTGCCAGCGTAGAAAATAGGTCGTCTGCCTTAGGTAGCGGGTATTGGTCCTGTAGCGAGAAACGATTAATAGTTACTTTATAATCGCCGCAAATCCTGACCGTGCCATCACTTTTGAGTACTGGAACAATCGGGCTGGCCCACTCGCTGAATTCCACTGGGGAGATGATGTCCTCACGTTGCAGCCTGTCCAGCTCGATTTCCACTCTCTCCCTCATCTTGCGCCTTGTGGTAAATGGGTTGTGCCTCTGGGACCAAGTGGATCCGCACCTTCGCCCCAGAAAAGTTTCCAATGCCTGGCTCAAAAAGGGACGGAAATTTGTTAAGAAACTGGGTGCATGAGGCCTCATCGACATGTGATAGCGCTCGGATGTCATTCCAGTTCCAGCAGATTTGCCCAGCCAGCTCCTTCCAAGCAGTGTGGGGCCATCGCCCGGGACAATCCAGAGTGGCAGTTCGTGCACCATGCCCTCGTAGGTGACCTTGAACACGGCATTGCACAGGACAGTGATTAGCTCTTTAATGTACGTTCACAGTTTCGTGTGGATGGGGCACAGGGCTGGTCTGAGTGCCTTGTTGCACCACAGTCTCTCAAACATCTTTTTACTCATGATGGATTGGCTACCGCCAGTGTCCAGTTCCATGGCTACGGGTAAGCCATTCAATTTTACGTTTAGCATTATAGGTGGACAGTTCGTCGAAAATGTGTGCACCCCGTGTACTTCAGCATCTGCCTCCTCTCTCTGCAGCTCGAAATTGCTTTGATCCACCATGGACCGATCTTCCTCCGCAACGTGGTGGTTAGCAGGTTTTGCAGAGCTTGAAGGTGCCCCATTGTTCCACAGCTCTTGCAAACATACCCTTTGAAGCGGCACGAATAGGCTGAATGGAAGTCTCCACAACGCCAACAAGGTGTGAATTGCCTTGCATTCATCCTTTGTTGGGGACTCTGAGTCATCTGGGTCACCTGAGGCCTGCTGGCAGTTACAGACCCCTGTACATTTCTGCTCGCAAACACAGTTCCAGTTAATTTATGAACATTGCTAACATTGCTAGCACTTGTGTGCTGAGAGATTTGTTTGGTGTTATCACTCGTGGACATAAGAGCCTGTACTATCGCAATGGCCTTACTGAGGGTTGGTGTCTCTACAGTCAAAAGTTTTCGTAGGATGGTCTCGTGGCCAATGCCCAGTACAAAAAAGTCACATTGTCCTGCAAGTCACCTTAGCTCGGCGACGTAGCTCGCCACTTCCTGACCTTCAGATTGCTGGCACGTGTAGAACCGATACCTCGCCATCAGCACGCTCTCCCTCGGGTTAAGATGCTCCCGAACCAGTGTACACAGCTCCTCATACGACTTATCTGTGGGTTTCACCGGAGCCAGAAGATTCTTCATGAGGCTGTAGGTCGGTGCCCCGCAGACTGTGAGAAGGACCGCTCTCCGTTTTGCAGCACTTCCTTCTCTGTCCAGCTCGTTGGCTACAAAGTACTGGTCTAGCCGTTCGACATAGGCTTCCCAGTCCTCACCCTCCGAGAACTTCTCCAGGATGCCCACAGTTCGTTGCATCTTTGCGTCGGATTCGTATTCTCGTCGCCAGTTATTGTGTCCCTAACACAGATGAGGCTGCACACAGGGAGGTTAAAGTAACAGTGACCTCAGTCTTTAATAAGACACTCCAGAGTGAGGAACAGGCCTGAGGAGCCGGCTTATATACAGTGCTCCCAAGGGATGCTGGGATCCCTTGGGATTCAGAGGATGAGCTCCCTGGTGGTGGAACATGGGAGTGCATGCTTGACAGATACACAACACTCTGGAGCAAATTTTGGGGGAAAATGGCATTTTTTAAACTTACGTCAGAAAAAACAATTATTCCAAAAAAATTGATGCAAGTCATGGACAAAGTTGGGCCCTTGGATCTGGTCCTGTGCAATGAGACAGGATTAATAAACAATCTAGTAAGGATCCCCTTGGAATGAGTGATCATAGCATGAGTGAATTTCAAATTCAGATGGAGGGTGAGAAAGTTGGATCTCTAACCAGCGTACTAAGCTTAAATAAAGGAAACTATGAAGGTATGAGGGCAGAGTTAGGTAAAGTGGACTGGGAAATAGATTAAAATGTAGGACAGTTGATGAACAGTGGTGTACATTTAAGGAGACATTTCACGATTCTCAAGAAAAATATATTCCAGTGAGGAGGAAAGGGCGTAAGAGAAAAGATAGCCATCCGTGGCTAACTAAAGAAATAAAGCACGGTATCCAATTAAAAACAAGGGCGTACAAAGTGGCCAAAACTAGTGGGAGGACAGAAGATTGGGAAGCTTTTAAAAGTCAGCAAAGAACGACTAAAAAATGATTAAGAAAGGGAAGATAGACTATGAAAGTAAACTAGCACAAAATATAAAAACAGATAGCAAGAGTTTCTATAGGTATATAAAAAGGAAAAGAGTGGCTAAAGTAAATGTTGGTCCCTTAGAGGACGAGACTGGGGAACTAGTAATGGGGAACATAGAGATGGCAGAAACTCTGAACAAGTATTTTGTATCAGTCTTTACGGTAGAGGACACGAACAATATTCCAACAGTGGATAGTCAAGGGGCTATAGGGGAGGAGGAAATTAATACAATCACAATCACTAAGGAGATGGTACTCAGTAAGATAATGGGACAAGAGGCGGATAGATCCCCTGGACCTGATGGCTTGCATCCTAGGGTCTGAAGAGAAGTAGCGGCAGGGATTGTGGATGCATTGGTTGTAATTTACCAAAATGTCCTGGATTCTGGGGAGGTCCCAGCAGATTAGAAAACTGCAAATGAACGCCCCTATTTAAAAAAGGAGGCAGACAAAAAGCAGGAAACTATAGACCAGTTAGCCGAACATCTGTGGTTGGGAAAATGTTGGAGTCCATTATTAAAGAAGCAGTAGCAGGACATTTGGAAAAGCAAAATTCGGTCAGGCAGAGTCAGCATGGTTTTATGAAGGGGAAATCATGTTTGACAAATTTGCTGGAGTTCTTTGAGGATGTAACGAACAGGGTGGATAAAGGGGAACCAGTGGATGTGGTGTATTTGGACTTCCAGAAGGCACTTGACAAGGTGCCACATAAAAGGTTACTGCACAAGATAAAATTTCACGGGGTTGGGGGTAATATATTAGCACGGATTGAGGATTGGCTAACTAACAGAGAACAGAGAGTCGGGATAAATGGTTCATTCTCAGGTTGGCAATCAGTAACTAGTGGGGTGCCGCAGGGATCAGTGCTGGGACCCCAACTATTTACAATCTATGTTAACAACTTGGAAGAAGGGACCGAGTGTAACGTAGCCAAGTTTGCTGACGATACAAAGATGGGAGGAAAAGCAATGTGTGAGGAGGACACAAAAAATCTGCAAAAGGACATAGACAGGCTAAGTGAGTGGGCAAAAATTTGGCAGATGGAGTATAATGTTGGAAAGTGTGAGGTCATGCACTTTGGCAGAAAAAAATCAAAGAGCAAATTATTATTTAAATGGAGAAAGATTGCAAAGTGCCGCAGTACAGCGGGACCTGGGGGTACTTGTGCATGAAACACAAAAGGATAGTATGCAGGTACAGCAAGTGATCAGGAAGGGCCAATGGTATCTTGGCCTTTATTGGAAAGGAGATGGAGTATAAAAGCAGGGAAGTCTTGCTCCAGTTATACAGGGTATTGGTGAGGCCACACCTGGAGTACTGCGAGCAGTTTTGGTTTCCATATTTACGAAAGGATATACTTGCTTTGGAGGCAGCTCAGAGAAGGTTCACTCGGTTGATTCCGGAGATGAGGGGGTTGACTTATGAGGAAAGGTTGTGTAGGTTGGGCCTCTACTCATTGGAATTCAGAAGAATGAGAGGTGATCTTATCGAAATGTATTAGATTATGAGGGGGCTTGGACAAGATGGATGCAGAGAGGATGTTTCCAGTGATAGGAAAGAATAGAACTAGGGGGCATGGTCTTAGAATAAGGGGACGCCCATTTAAAACTGAGATGAGGAGAAATTTCTTCTCTCAGAGGGTTGTGGAAGCCGGGACATTGAATAAATTTAAGACAGAAATAGACAGTTTCTTAAACAATAAGGGGATTAAAAAATAGAAACATAGAAAATAGGTGCAGGAGTAGGCCATTCGGCCCTTCTAGCCTGCACCGCCATTCAATGAGTTCATGGCTGAACATGCAACTTCAGTACCCCATTCCTGCTTTCTCGCCATACCCCTTGATCCCCCGAGTAGTAAGGACTACATCTAACTCCTTTTTGAATATATTTAGTGAATTGGCCTCAACAACTTTCTGTGGTAGAGAATTCCACAGGTTCACCACTCTCTGGGTGAAGAAGTTTCTCCTCATCTCGGTCCTAAATGGCTTACCCCTTATCCTTAGACTGTGAGCCCCTGGTTCTGGACTTCCCCAACATCGGGAATATTCTTCCTGCATCTAACCTGTCTAAACGAGTAAGAATTTTAAACGTTTCTATGAGATCCCCTCTCATTCTTCTGAACTCCAGTGAATACAAGCCCAGTTGATCCAGTCTTTCTTGATATGTCAGTCCCGCCATCCCGGGAATCAGTCTGGTGAACCTTCGCTGCACTCCCTCAATAGCAAGAATATCCTTCCTCAAGTTAGGAGACCAAAACTGTACACAATACTCCAGGTGTGGCCTCACCAAGGCCCTGTACAACTGTAGTAACACCTCCCTGTCCCTGTACTCAAATCCCCTCGCTATGAAAAAGAGTGGGAGCGCGATAGTGATAGGGGATTCAATGGTGAGGGGAATAGATAGGCGTTTCTGCGGCCGCAACCGAGACTCCAGGATGGTATGTTGCCTCCCTGGTGCAAGGGTCAAGGATGTCTCGGAGCGGGTGCAGGACATTCTGAAATGGGAGGGAGAACAGCCAGTTGTCGTGATGCACATTGGTACCAACGACATCGGTAAAAAAAGGGATGAGGTCCTACGAAACGAATTTAAGGAGCTAGGAGCTAAATTAAAAAGTAGGACCTCAAAAGTAGTAATCTCGGGATTGCTACCAGTGCCACGTGCTAGTCAGAGTAGGAATCGCAGGATAGCGCAGATGAATACGTGGCTTGAGCAGTGGTGCAACAGGGAGGGATTCAAATTCCTGGGGCATTGGAACCGGTTCTGGGGGAGGTGGGACCAGTACAAACCGGACGGTCTGCACCTGGGCAGGACTGGAACCAATGTTATAGGGGGAGTGTTTGCTAGTTCTGTTGGGGAGGAGTTAAACTAATATGGCAGGGGGATGGGAACCAATGCAGGGAGACAGAGGGAGACAAAAGGGAGGCAGAGGCAGGAGACGGAGGGGAGATGGGGGTGGGGGGGTGGGGGGCGGAGAGGCCCGGGGCGGGGAACAGGAAGGGCCACTGTGCGGCAGAATTCTAAAAGGACAAAGGGTGTTAAAAAAACAAGCCTGAAGGCTTTGTGTCTTAATGTAAGGAGTATCCGCGATAAGTCGGATGAATTAACTGTGCAAATAGATGTTAACAAATATGATGTGATTGGGATTACGGAGACGTGACTCCAGGATGATCAGGGCTGGGAACTCAACATCCAGGGGTATTCAACATTCAGGAAGGATAGAATAAAAGGAAAAGGAGGTGGGGTAGCATTGCTGGTTAAAGAGGAGATTAATGCAATAGTTAGGAAAGACATTAGCTTGGATGATGTGGAATCGATATGGGTAGAGCTGCAGAACACCAAAGGGCAAAAAACGTTAGTGGGAGTTGTGTACAGACCTCCAAACAGTAGCAGTGATGTTGGGGAGGGCATCAAACAGGAAATTAGGGGTGCATGCAATAAAGGTGCAGCAGTTATAATGGGTGACTTTAATATGCACATAGATTGGGCTAGCCAAACTGGAAGCAATACGGTGGAGGAGGATTTCCTGGAGTGCATAAGGGATGGTTTTCTAGATCAATATGTCGAGGAACCAACTAGGGGGGAGGCCATCTTAGACTGGGTGTTGTGTAATGAGAGAGGACTAATTAGCAATCTCATTGTGCGAGGCTCCTTGGGGAAGAGTGACCATAATATGGTGGAATTCTGCATTAGGATGGAGAATGATACAGTTAATTCAGAGACCATGGTCCAGAACTTAAAGAAGGGTAACTTTGAAGGTATGAGGCGTGAATTGGCTAGGATAGATTGGCGAATGATACTTAAGGGGTTGACTGTGGATGGGCAATGGCAGACATTTAGAGACCGCATGGATGAATTACAACAATTGTACATTCCTGTCTGGCGTAAAAATAAAAAAAGGGAAGGTGGCTTAACCGTGGCTATCAAGGGAAATCAGGGATAGTATTAAAGCCAAGGAAGTGGCATACAAATTGGCCAGAAATAGCAGCGAACCTGGGGACTGAGAGAAATTTAGAACTCAGCAGAGGAGGACAAAGGGTTTGATTAGGGCAGGGAAAATGGAGTACGAGAAGAAACTTGCAGGGAACATTAAGGCGGATTGCAAAAGTTTCTATAGGTATGTAAAGAGAAAAAGGTTAGTAAAGACAAACGTAGGTCCCCTGCAGTCAGAATCAGGGGAAGTCATAATGGGGAACAAAGAAATGGCAGACCAACTGAACAAGTAGTTTGGTTCAGTATTCACTAAGGAGGACACAAACAACCTTCCGGATATAAAAGGGGTCAGAGGGTCTAGTAGGGAGGAGGAACTGAGGGAAATCTTTATTAGTCGGGAAATTGTGTTGGGGAAATTGATGGGATTGAAGGCCGATAAATCCCCAGGGCCTGATGGACTGCATCCCAGAGTACTTAAGGAGGTGGCCTTGGAAATAGCGGATGCATTGACAGTCATTTTCCAACATTCCATTGACTCTGGATCAGTTCCTATCGAGTGGAGGGTAGCCAATGTAACCCCACTTTTTAAAAAAGGAGGGAGAGAGAAAACGGAATTATAGTCCGGTCAGCCTGACCTCAGTAGTGGGTAAAATGATGGAATCAATTATTAAGGATGTTATACCAGCGCATTTGGAAAATGGTGACATGATAGGTCCAAGTCAGCATGGATTTGTGAAGGGGAAATCATGCTTGACAAATCTTCTGGAATTTTTTGAGGATGTTTCCAGTAAAGTGGACAAGGGAGAACCAGTTGATGTGGTATATTTGGACTTTCAGAAGGCTTTCGACAAGGTCCCACACAAGAGATTAATGTGCAAAGTTAAAGCACATGGGATTGGGGGTAGTGTGCTGACGTGGATTGAGAACTGGTTGTCAGACAGGAAGCAAAGAGTCGGAGTAAATGGGGACTTTTCAGAATGGCAGGCAGTGACTAGTGGGGTACCGCAAGGTTCTGTGCTGGGGCCCCAGCTGTTTACATTGTACATTAATGATTTAGACGAGGGGATTAAATGTAGTATCTCCAAATTTGCGGATGACACTAAGTTGGGTGGCAGTGTGAGCTGCAAGGAGGATGCTATGAGGCTGCAGAGCGACTTGGATAGGTTAGGTGAGTGGGCAAATGCATGGCAGATGCAGTATAATGTGGATAAATGTGAGGTTATCCACTTTGGTGGTAAAAACAGAGAGACAGACTATTATCTGAATGGTGACAGATTATGAAAAGGGGAGGTGCAACGAGACCTGGGTGTCATGGTACATCAGTCATTGAAGGTTGGCATGCAGGTACAGCAGGCGGTTAAGAAAGCAAATGGCATATAATTCCCTGTTTTCTCTCTCCCTCCTTTTTTAAAAAGTGGGGTTACATTCGCTAAGGAGTTATGGGGAGCGGGCGGGGAAGTGGAGCTGAGTCCATGATCAGATCAGCCATGATGGTATTAAATGGCGGAGCAGGCTCGAAGGGCCATATGGCCTACTCCTGCTCCCATTTCTTATGTCCTTATGTTCTTATGTAAAGTTTAACGTCGCATCTGAAAGACAGTACCTCCGACAGTGCGGCACTCCCTCAGTACTGACCCTCCAACAGTGCAGCGCTCCCTCAGTACTGTCCCTCCGACAGTGCGGCACTCCCTCAGTACTGCCCCTCCGACAGTGCGGCGCTCCCTCAGTACCGTCCCTCCAACAGTGCAGCGCTCCCTCAGTACTGTCCCTCCGACAGTGCAGCGCTCCCTCAGTACTGCCCCTCCGACAGTGCGGCGCTCCCTCAGTACCGTCCCTCCAACAGTGCGGCGCTCCCTCAGTACCGTCCCTCCAACAGTGCAGCACTCCCTCAGTACTCTCAGTACCGCCCCTCTGACAGTGCGGCGCTCCCTCAGTACCGCCCCTCCGACAGTGCGGTGCTCCCTCAGCACTGCCACTCCGACAGTGCAGCGTTCCCTCAGTACTGCCCCTCCGATTGTGTGGCGCTCCCTCAGTACTGCCCCTCCGACAGTGCAGTGCGAAGCTCCCTCAGCACTGCACTGGAGTGTCAGCCTAGATTTTATGGTCAAGTCGCTGGAGTGGGGCTCAAACCCACAACCTTCTGACCCAGAGGCGAGGGTGCTACGCACGGAGCCAATCACCTTTCTGCCCCTGCCACAGTACAGAAATGGCTCTCAGTAAAGTCACAAATGACATGCTTTGTGACTGTGACCAAGACAAACTATCCCTCCTCGTCCTTCTTGACTTGTCTGCAGCCTTTGACACGGTTAGCCGCTCCATGCTCCTCCAACGCCTCTCCTCCATCGTCCAGCTGGGTGGGACTGCACTCGCCTGGTTCCTCTGTTATCTATCTAATTCTAGCCAGAGATTCTCCTGCAATGGCTTCTCTTTCCAACCCCGCATCATTACCTCTGGTGTCCCCCAAGGATTGATCCTTGGCCCCATCCTATTCCTCATCTACATGTTGCCGTTGGCGACATCCGAAAAACACACAGTCAGGTTCCAAATGTACGCTGACGACACCCAGTTCTGCCTCACCACCACGCCTGGTGGCCGTCCCTTCAGTTGCCATGGCCCCAAGCTCTGGAACTCCCTCTCTGAACGTCTCCGTCTCTCTTTCTTCCCTTAAGACACTCCTTAAAACCAACCTCTTAGACCAAGCATTTGGCCACCAGTCCTAATATCTCGTTCGTGTCAGCCGTGGCTCAGTGGGCAACACTCTCGCCTCTGAGTCAGAAGGTTATGGGTTCAAATCTCACTCCAGGGACTTGAGCACAAAAAATATCTCGTCTGATACTCGGTGACGTAAATTGCTATGATTCTATAGCCCTGGTTAGACCACACTTGGTGCACTGGGTACAGTTCTGGTCGCCATATTATAAAAAAGATGTCGAGGCACTGGAGAGGGTGCAGAGAAGATTTAACAAGGATAATACAGGTGGGACCTCCCTTGTCCAGAACCACTCCTGGCCACCGGGGGCGGGGGCATGCGCAGAACTCCGACATGAACAAATTGCAGTTCCTTCCTTGCTGCCGATTCCCACAATCGCTGGCCTGACCCTGATACACCTCCCAGCCCCAAGCCAGCCAGCCCCGATATCCCCTTTGCTCAGTACCTGTACCATCCAATTTAACGTGACCACCCCTCGTCCGGAAAAATCCCTTATCCGGAACAGGCCAGGTCCCGAGGGTTCTGGATAAGGGAGGTGCAAAGGTATGCCCCATCAGGAAAAGATGAACAGGCTGGGCCTCGTTTCTCTCGGGGGGGGGGGGGGAAAGGCAGAGGGGTGACATTTAAAATGATGAAAGGTTTTGATAGAGTGGATTCAGAGAGAATGTTTCCACTTGTGGGGAAAAGCATAATAACTCGAGGCCGTCAATATAAGATAGTCAGCAAGGAATTCAGGAGAAACTTCTTTACCCAGAGAGTGGTGAGAATGTGGAACTCGCTGCCACAGGGAGGGGGTGAAGCGCATAGTATCGACGCATTTAAGGGGAGGTTTGACCAGCATATGAGGGAGAAGGGAATAGAGGGTTCTGCCGATAGATTTAGATGAGGAAAGACGGGAGGGGGCTCGAGTGGAGCATGAACACCGGCCTGGACAGATTGGGCCAGATGGGCTGTTTCTGGGTCGTATATCCGGTGTAATCGTAGAATCAGAGAAATTTACAGCACGCAAGGAGGCCATTTCGGCCCATCGTGTCCGCCTCGCGCCGGCCGACCAAGAGCCCCCCCCCCCGGCCTAATCCCACTTTCCCGCTCTGGGTCCGTAGCCCTGTAGCTTACGGCTCTTCAAGGTGCACTGCCTGCCAAATGTGGGGAGGGTTTCTGCCTCTACCGCCCTTTCAGGCCGTGAGTTCCAGACCCTGCCCCAGACCACCCTCTCCCCTCAAATCCCCTCTAAACCTCCCCCTCAATTACTTTCAATCCAAGCCCTCTGGTTGTTGACCTCTCTGCCCAGGGAAACAGGTCCGTCCTATCCACTCTATCCAGGCCCCTCATCATTTTATACACCTCAGTCAGGTCTCCCCTCAGCCTCCTCTGTTCCAAGGGAAACAACCCCGGCCTATCCAATCTTTCCTCATCATGAAAATTCTCCAGTTCTGGCAACATCCTAGTAAATCTCCTCTGTCCCCTCTCCAGTGCAACATCCTGGTAAATCTCCTCTGTACCCTCTCTAGTGCAACATCCTGGTAAATCTCCTCTGTACCCTCTCCAGTGCAACATCCTGGTAAATCTCCTCTGTACCCTCTCCAGTGCAACATCCTGGTAAATCTCCTCTGTACCCTCTCCAGTGCAACATCCTGGTAAATCTCCTCTGTACCCTCTCTAATGCAACATCCTGGTAAATCTCCTCTGTACCCTCTCTAGTGCAACATCCTGGTAAATCTCCTCTGTACCCTCTCCAGTGCAACATCTTGGTAAATCTCCTCTGTACCCTCTCTAGTGCAACATCCTGGTAAATCTCCTCTGTACCTCTCTAGTGCAACATCCTGGTAAATCTCCTCTGTACCCTCTCCAGTGCAACATCCTGATAAATCTCTGTACCCTCTCTAGTGCAACATCCTGGTAAATCTCCTCTGTACCCTCTCTAGTGCAACATCCTGGTAAATCTCCTCTGTACCCTCTCTAGTACAACATCCTGGTAAATCTCCTCTGTACCCTCTCCAGTGCAACATCCTGATAAATCTCTGTACCCTCTCTAGTGCAACATCCTGGTAAATCTCCTCTGTACCCTCTTCAGTGCAACATCCTGGTAAATCTCCTCTGCACCCTCTCCAGTGCAATCACATCCTTCCTGTAATGTGGTGACCAGAACTGCATGCAGTACTCCAGCTGTGGCCTAACCAGTGTTTTATACAGTTCAAGCATAACCTCCCTGCTCTTGTCTTCCATGCCTTGGCCAATAAAGGCAAGTATTCCGTATGCCTTCTTAACCACCTTATCCACCTGGCCTGCTACCTTCAGGGATCTGTGGACCTGCACTCCAAGGTCCCTTTGTACCTCTACACTTCTCAGTGTCCGACCATTTAATGTGTGTTCCCGAATCCCCTATGTAAAATTCTCATCCTTGTTTTCAAATCCCTCCAAAGCCTCACCCCTCCCTATCTATGTAACCTCCTCCAGCCCCTACACCCCTCCCTCGCTCTGTAACCTCCTTCAGCCCCGACATCCCTCCCTATGTATGTAACCCCCTCCAGCCCCTACACCCCTCCCTATCTCTGTAACCTCCTCCAGACCCACAGCCCTCCCTATCTCTGTAACCTCCTTCAGCCCCTACACCCCTCCCTATCTCTGTAACATCCTCCAGCCCCACACCCCTCCCTATCTCTGTAACATCCTCCAGCCCCACACCCTTCCCTATCTCTGTAACCTCCTCCAGCCCCTACACCATTCCCTATCTCTGTAACCCCCCCTCCCAGCCCATACACCCCTCCCTATCTCTGTAACCTCCTCCATCCCCTGCACCCCTCCATATCTCAGTAACCTCCTCCAGCCAATACACCACTCCCTATCTCTGTAACCTCCCCCAGCCCCTGCACCCCTCCATATCTCAGTAACCACCTCCAGCCCCTACACTCCTCCCTATCTCTGTAACCTCCTCTAGCCCCCACACCCCTTCCTATCTCTGTAACCTCCTCCAGCCCCTACACCCCTCCCTATCTCTGTAACCTCCTCCAGCCCCCACACTCCTCCCTATCTCTGTAACCCCCTCCAGCCCCTACACCCCTCCCTATCTCTGTAATCCCCTCAAGCCTCTACACCCCTCCTTATCTCTGTAATCTCCTCTAGCCCGTACACCTTATAACCTCCTCCAGCCCCTACACCGCTCCCGATCTCTGTACCTTCCTCCAGCCCCCACACCCCTCCCTATCTCTGTAACCCTCTCCAGCCTCTACACCCCTCCCTATCTCTGTAACCCCCTCCAGCCCCTACACCCCTCCCTATCTCTGTAACCCCCTCCAGCCCCTACACCCCTCCCTATCTCTGTAACCTCCTCCAGCCCCACAACCCCTCCCTATCTCTGTAACCTCCTCCAGCCCCACAACCCTACTCTCCCTGCTCTCTGGCCTGGTGCATATCCGCGATTTTAAATCGTTCCCCCACTGGTGGCCATACCTTCACCTGCCATGGTCCTAAGCTCTGGAATTTGCTCCCTAAATCTCTCTCCATATCGCCGGCATGGACTGGTTGGGCCAAATGGCCTGTTTCTGTGCCGTATATCCAATGTAATCCTATCTTATATTTATGGCCTCTAGTTATGCTCTTCCCCTACAAGTGGAAACATTCTCTCTACATCCACTCACTCAAAACCTTTCATTATTTTGAAGACCTCTATTAGATCACCCCTTCAAGCGAAAAGAGACCCAGCCTGTTCATCCTTTCCTGATATGTACACTCTCGCATTTCTGGTATCATCCTTGTGAATCTTCTCTGCACTTTCTCGTACCTCTAAATCCTTTTTATAATCCACCATCATCATCATAGGCAGTACCTCGGAATCGAGGTAGACTTGCTTCCACTCTAAAAATGAGGCCTTAGGTGGCTGAACAGTCCAATACGGGAACCACAGTCCCTGTCACAGGTGGGACAGACAGTGGTTGAGGGAAGGGGAGGGTGGGACTGGTTTGCCGCACGCTCCTTCCGCTGCCTGCGCTTGCTTTCTGCACGCTCTCGGCGACGAGACCCGAGGTGCTCAGCGCCCTCCCGGATGCACTTCCTCCACTGAGGGCGGACTGGTCTTCGGCCAGGGACTCGCGGGTGTGGGTGGGGATGTCGCACTTTATCAGGGAGGCTTTGAGGGTGGTCCTTGTAACGTTTCCTCTGGCCACCTTTGGCTCGTTTGCCGTGAAGGAGTTCCGAGTAGAGCGCTTGCTTTGGAAGTCCCGTGTCTGGGGGGCGTGCGATGTGGCCCTGCCCAGCGGAGCTGGTCGAGTGTGGTCAGTGCTTCGATGCTGGGGATGTCGGCCTGGTCGAGGACGCTAACGTTGTTGCGTCTTTTTATAACATGTACACAGTACTCTTAAGTGTGGTCTAACCAAGGTTTCATACAGGTTTAGCATAACTTCCCTACTTTTCAAGTCTATCCTTCGAGAAATAAAACCTACTGCCTGGTTTGCTTATTTTCTGGCCTTGCTACGTTTAGCGATTTGCGTATTTGTACTTTGAGATCCCTTTGTTCCTCCCCCCGAGCTAGACTCGCAGCCTCCCAGTAATAAGTGATCTCCCTGTTCTTCCGACCAAAATGTACAAGCTCACGTTTATCTGTGCTGAACTTCATTCGTCAATTATTTGCCCATTCTGCAGGTTTATTAATGTCCCCCTGTAATTTGTTGCTTTCCTCCTCAGTATTGACTATCCACTCCCCAATTTGTCATCAGCACATTTAGATACACGACCCTCAATTCCTTTATCCAAGTAATTTTATGTTGTGGTGCTCCCCAGGGCCGGTTCGAGGACCACTGCCTTTTCTTGAGATATATTAATGACTTGGGTGTACAAGGCACAATTTCAAAATCTGAAGACGACACAAAACTGGGATGAACAGGAGAGGAAGGTAGTGATAGACATCAAGATGACATAGACAGGATGGTGGAGCAGGCTGGCATGTGGCAGATGAAGTTTAATGCAGAAAAGTGCGAAGGGATACATTTTGGTAGGAAGAATGAAGAGAAGCAACAGAAACTAAATGGGTCAATCCGAAAGGGGGTGTCCCTCTGCAGGTATATTATGCGATGTCCGTAGTTATATTACGGGATGTCCCTCTGATATTTCCAGTGCAGTGCTGACGGAGCGTCACACTGTTGGAGATGCCGCCTTTCGGATGAGACGTTAAACCAAGGCCCTGACTGCCCTCTCGGGTGGATCTAAAAGATTTCATGGCCACTATTTGGAAGAAGAGCGGGGGGAGTTATCCCGGGTGTCCTGGGGCCAATATTTATCCCTCAATTAACATCACAAAAACAGATTATCTGGGTCATTATCACATTGCTGTGTGGGAGCTTGCTGTGCGTAATTTAGCTGTTGTGTTTCCCACATTACAACAGTGAGCACACTCCAAAATACTTCATTGGCTCTGGAAATGCAAGTCGGCTTCATCGTCTGTAGGCATATTATGGGATGTCCCTCTCTCTCTCTGACCATATTATGGGATGTCCCTCTCTCTCTCTGACCATATTATGGGATGTCCCCCTCTCTCTCTGACCATATTATGGGATGTCTCTCTCTCTCTCTGACCATATTATGGGATGTCCCTCTCTCTCTCTGACCATATTATGGGATGTCCCCCTCTCTCTCTGACCATATTATGGGATGTCTCTCTCTCTCTCTGACCATATTATGGGATGTCTCTCTCTCTCTCTGACCATATTATGGGATGTCCCCCTCTCTCTCTGACCATATTATGGGATGTCCCTCTCTCTCTCTGACCATATTATGGGATGTCCCTCTCTCTCTCTGACCATATTATGGGATGTCCCCCTCTCTCTCTGACCATATTATGGGATGTCCCTCTCTCTCTGACCATATTATGGGATGTCTCTCTCTCTCTGACCATATTATGGGATGTCCCTCTCTCTCTCTGACCATATTATGGGATGTCCCTCTCTCTGACCATATTATGGGATGTCCCTCTCTCTCTCTGACCATATTATGGGATGTCTCTCTCTCTCTCTGACCATATTATGGGATGTCCCTCTCTCTGACCATATTATGGGATGTCCCCCTCTCTCTCTGACCATATTATGGGATGTCCCTCTCTCTCTCTGACCATATTATGGGATGTCCCCCTCTCTCTCTGACCATATTATGGGATGTCCCTCTCTCTCACTGACCATATTATGGGATCTCCCCCTCTCTCTGACCATATTATGGGATGTCCCTCTCTCTCACTGACCATATTATGGGATGTCCCCCTCTCTCTCTGACCATATTATGGGATGTCCCTCTCTCTCTCTCTGACCATATTATGGGATGTCCCCATCTCTCTGACCATATTATGGGATGTCCCTCTCTCTGACCATATTATGGGATGTCCCCCTCTCTCTCTGACCATATTATGGGATGTCCCTCTCTCTCTCTGACCATATTATGGGATGTCCCTCTCTCTCTCTGACCATATTATGGGATGTCCCTCTCTCTCTCTGACCATATTATGGGATGTCCCCCTCTCTCTCTGACCATATTATGGGATGTCCCTCTCTCTCACTGACCATATTATGGGATGTCCCTCTCTCTCTCTGACCATATTATGGGATGTCCCTCTCTCTCTCTGACCATATTATGGGATGTCCCCCTCTCTCTGACCATATTATGGGATGTCCCCCTCTCTCTCTGACCATATTATGGGATGTCCCTCTCTCTCTCTGACCATATTATGGGATGTCCCTCTCTCTCTGACCATATTATGGGATGTCCCCCTCTCTCTCTGACCATATTATGGGATGTCCCCCTCTCTCTCTGACCATATTATGGGATGTCCCTCTCTCTCTCTGACCATATTATGGGATGTCCCTCTCTCTCTGACCATATTATGGGATGTCCCCCTCTCTGACCATATTATGGGATGTCCCTCTCTCTGACCATATTATGGGATGTCCCCCTCTCTCTGACCATATTATGGGATGTCCCTCTCTCTGACCATATTATGGGATGTCCCTCTCTCTCTGACCATATTATGGGATGTCCCCCTCTCTCTGACCATATTATGGGATGTCCCTCTCTCTGACCATATTATGGGATGTCCCTCTCTCTCTGACCATATTATGGGATGTCCCCCCCTCTGACCATATTATGGGATGTCCCTCTCTCTGACCATATTATGGGATGTCCCCCTCTCTCTGACCATATTATGGGATGTCCCTCTCTCTGACCATATTATGGGATGTCCCTCTCTCTCTGACCATATTATGGGATGTCCCCCTCTCTCTGACCATATTATGGGATGTCCCTCTCTCTGACCATATTATGGGATGTCCCCCTCTCTCTGACCATATTATGGGATGTCCCTCTCTCTGACCATATTATGGGATGTCCCCCTCTCTCTCTGACCATATTATGGGATGTCCCTCTCTCTCTCTGACCATATTATGGGATGTCCCTCTCTCTCTGACCATATTATGGGATGTCCCCCTCTCTCTGACCATATTATGGGATGTCCCCCTCTCTCTCTGACCATATTATGGGATGTCCCTCTCTCTCACTGACCATATTATGGGATGTCCCTCTCTCTCTCTGACCATATTATGGGATGTCCCTCTCTCTCTGACCATATTATGGGATGTCCCTCTCTCTCTCTGACCATATTATGGGATGTCCCTCTCTCTGACCATATTATGGGATGTCCCCCTCTCTCTGACCATATTATGGGATGTCCCCCTCTCTCTCTGACCATATTATGGGATGTCCCCCTCTCTCTGACCATATTATGGGATGTCCCTCTCTCTCTCTGACCATATTATGGGATGTCCCTCTCTCTCTGACCATATTATGGGATGTCTCTCTCTCTCTCTGACCATATTATGGGATGTCCCTCTCTCTCTGACCATATTATGGGATGTCCCCCTCTCTCTCTGACCATATTATGGGATGTCCCTCTCTCTGACCATATTATGGGATGTCCCTCTCTCTCTCTGACCATATTATGGGATGTCCCTCTCTCTCTGACCATATTATGGGATGTCCCCCTCTCTCTCTGACCATATTATGGGATGACCCAGCCGCTGCTGATACTCACTGTCCAGATAATGCTCCAGGTACATCCCGGCCGCCATCTTGGCTCCTTGTTGTCAGGGGGGCGCCGCCCCGCCCCCTTTTCCGGGCACCGGAAGTGAGCGCAGTGTTGTTGGCAGGCCGGCCGGAAGGACGGGCGGGGCTGGCGGTGAAGCCGGGCCAGGCCGCCGCCATCTTTGTTGCTGGCACGCGGAGCTCACCCCCCTCGTCTTGGCCGTGCAAAATGGCGGCGCCCGTGCCGGCACTGCGGCGGCGCAGTCGGCCCGAGCGTCCGCTGCCCCGCCCCTTTTGCCTGCAAAGCGCCTGCGCACTCTCGGTTTTGAAGCCGGACGCCGCCATTTTCTTCTCTCAGTCATTGTCCAAAAACCCCCCCCCCCACCGATTGTTTTAATGAGCCCCTTCGTCCCAGAAATTTAGCTCGATTCCACCGCCGCGCCGTCCCGAGCAACCCGCCTTGCCGGTCGTAGCGGTGGAAGGCCCGGGGGAGAGGGGGAGACACAGGCCGAACCCCCACTCGTGAGCAGCCGATTGGCCAGTTCCCCCCCTCCCCTCACCCCACAGTTCCGCTCGCGCCCTTTGACCTTTGAACCTCGCCGCCATTACTTGGCCGCTTGCTGTTTGACGCCTCCGTGAGCTTCCGTCGCCCCCCCCCCCCCCCCATTTCCCCGTCCCCTCCTCAACATCCGCTCCACCGCCAAAGGCCGGTGGAAGGAATCCAGTACGTGCAGCCTTCATCGGCGCTCCCACAAATCACCGACTCAGAACCGTCGTGTCCGAGAGCTGGCCGCAAGTCAGGCCAATGACCGAATCATAGAAACATAGGAAATAGGAGCTTGAGTCGGCCATTCGGGCCCTCGAGCCTGCCCCGCCATTCAATATGATCATTGCCGATCCCTGTGGCTGAGGAGCCCCTCCCGGAGTCGCAGTGCGGATTTCGTCCCCTACGGGGCACAACGGACATGATTTTTACAGCGCGACAGCTGCACGAAAAATGCAACGAACAGCGCCAGCCCTTATACATGGCCTTCTTCGATCTTACAAAGGCCTTTGACCCTGTCAACCGCGAGGGTGTATGGTGCGTCCTCCTCCGTTTCTGACGCCCCCAAATGTTTGTAGCCATCCTCCGCCTGCTCCACGACGACATGCAGGCCGTGATCCTTACCGACGGATCCATTACAGACCCAATCCACGTCGGGACCGGGATCAAACAGGGCTGCGTCATCGCCCCAACCCTCTTCTCAATCTTCCTCGCTGCCGTGCTCCAGCTCACAGTCAACAAGCTCCCCGCTGGAGTGGAACCAGTGGGAACCTGTTCAAACTTCGTCATCTCCAGGCCAGGTCCAAGACCACCCCAACCTCTGTCGTTGAGCTACAGTACGCGGACGACGCCTGCGTCTGCGCACATACAGAGGCTGAACTCCAGGACATAGTCGATGTATTTACTGAGGCGTACGAAAGCATGGGCCTTACGCTAAACATCCGTAAGACAAAGGTCCTCCACCAGCCTGTCCTCGCCGCACAGCACTGCCCCCCTCCCAGTCATCAAGATCCACGGCGCGGCCCTGGACACCGTGGAACATTTCCCAAACCTCGGGAGCCTCTTATCAACAAGAGCAGACATCGACGACGAGATCCAACACCGCCTCCAGTGCGCCAGTGCAGCCTTCGGCCGCCTGAGGAAAAGAATGTTCGAAGACCAGGCCCTCAAATGTGACACCAAGCTCATGGTCTACAGGACCGTAGTGATACCCGCCCTCCTGTATGGTTCAGAGACATGGACCATGTACAGTAGACACCTCAAGTCGCTGGAGAAATACCACCAACGATGCCTCCGCAAGATCCTGCAAATCCCCCGGGAGGACAGACGCACCAACGTTAGCGTCCTCGACCAGGCCAACATCCCCAGCATCGAAGCACTGACCACACTCGACCAGCTCCGCTGGGCAGGGCCACATCGTACGCACGGCCCAGACACGAGACTCCCAAAGCAAGCGCTCTATTCGGAACTTCTTCACGGCAAACGAGCCAGAGGTGAGCAGAGGAAAAGTTACAAGGGACACCCTCCCTGATAAAGTGCAACATCCCCACCGACACCTGGGAGTCCCTGGGCCCAAAGACCAGTCCGCCCTAAGAGGAGGAAGTGCATCCGGGAGGGCGCTGAGCACCTCGAGTCTCGTCGCCGAGAGCGTGCAGAAAGCAAGCGCAGGCAGCGGAAGGAGCGTGCGGCAAACCTGTCCCACCCTCCCCTTCCCTCAACCACTGTCTGTCCCACCTGTGACAGGGACTGTGGCTCCCGTATTGGGCTGTTCAGCCACCTGAGGACTCACTTTGGGAGTGGAAGCAAGTCTTCCTCGATTCCAAGGGACTGCCTATGATGATGGCTGATCCTCTATCTCAACACCATATTCCTGCTTTCTCCCCAAACGTCTTGATGCCTTTTGTGTCTCGAAATCTATCTATCTCCTTAAGTATATTCAGTAACTAAGATCTGATCCTGTGTAATAGAAACATAGAAATTTACGGCGCAGAAGGAGGCCATTTTGGCCCATTGTGTCCGCGCCGGCCGACAAAGAGCCGCACAGCCCTCGGTCAGCAGCCCTGAAGGTTACAGATAAACCTACGAACATAAGAACATAAGAACATAAGAATTAGGAACAGGAGTAGGCCATCTAGCCCCTCGAGCCTGCTCCGCCATTCAACAAGATCATGGCTGATCTGGCCGTGGACTCAGCTCCACTTACCCGCCCGCTCCCCGTAACCCTTAATTCCCTTATTGGTTAAATATCTATCTATCTGTGAATTGAATACATTCAATGAGCTCGGCCTCAACTGCTTCCTTGGGCAGAGAATTCCACAGATTCACAACCCTCTGGGAGAAGAAATTCCTTCTCAACTCGGTTTTAAATTGGCTCCCCCGTATTTTGAGGCTGTGCCCCCTAGTTCTAGTCTCCCCGACCAGTGGAAACAACCTCTCTGCCTCTATCCTGTCTATCCCTTTCATTATTTTAAATGTTTCTATAAGATCACCCCTCATCCTTCTGAACTCCAATGAGTAAAGACCCAGTCTGCTCAATCTATCATCATAAGATAACCCTCTCATTTCTGGAATCAGCCTAGTGAATCGTCTCTGTACCCCCTCCAAAGCCAGTATATCCTTCCTTAAGTAAGGTGACCAAAACTGCACGCAGTACTCCAGGTGCGGCCTCACCAATACCCTGTACAGTTGCAGCAGGACCTCCCTGCTTTTGTACTCCATCCCTCTCGCAATGAAGGCCAACATTCCATTCGCCTTCCTGATTCCCTGCTGCACCTGCAAACTAACTTTTTGGGATTCATGCACAAGGACCCCCAGGTCCCTCTGCACCTCAGCATGTTGCAATTTCTCCCCATTCAAATAATATTCCCTTTTACTGTTTTTTTTCCCAAGGTGGATGACCTATCACTTTCCGACATTGTATTCCATCTGCCAAACCTTAGCCCATTCGCTTAACCTATCCAAATCTCCTTGCAGCCTCTCTGAGTCCTCTACACAACCCGCTTTCCCACTAATCTTAGTGTCATCTGCAAATTTTGTTGCACTACACTCTGTCCCCTCTTCTCGGTCATCTATGTATATTGTAAACAGTTGTGGTCCCAGCACCGATCCCTGTGGCACACCACTAACCACCGATTTCCAACCCGAAAAGGACCCATTTATCCCGACTCTCTGCTTTCTGTTCGCCAGCCAATTCTCTATCCATGCTGATACATTTCCTCTGACTCCGCGTAACTTTATCTTCTGCAGTAACCTTTTGTGTGGCACCTTATCGAATGCCTTTTGGAAATCTAATTTTTTTTTTTAAATTTTTCGTTGCCAATCTTTCCAATTCTTTGTCAAATCACAAACGCCAGAGGTCACCTTGCACACATCAAGGATCATTCTGCGCCAATGCTCTTAGCCAAAAGGCCGAGAGCCACTGCACCGTTCCTGGAAGTACTGCAATACCAGGTTCGTGCCGTGGAGGTGGATGGGTCAGGCCACCCCACCCTTGGAAATCTAAATACACCACATGAACAATGAACAATGACGGAAAGGCAAAGAGCACCCAGCCCAACCAGTCCGCCCCACACAACTGCGACACCCCTTACACTGTAACAGTCTACACTCCACCCCAACCGGAGCCATGTGATCTCCTGGGAGGGGCAAAAAACAGATAGAAACCCAGGCCAATTTAGGGGGAAAAATCTGGGAAAATTCCTCTCCGACCCATCCAGGCGATCGACACGAGTCCAGGAGATCACCCTGGCCGTATTCGATTCCCTGCAGTACTTACCATTATATCTGCGCCGGCCAACAAATGGTCATCCAGTCTAATCCCAATTACCAGCTCTAGGTCCGTAACCCTGCAGGTTACCGCACTTTAAGTGCCCATCCAACCATCTTATTGTGTCTGTAAGCACTCTAGTAATGACTCCACGAGGTAAGGTGCACTTGAACTGTGGTGACCTTAGTCCATTTATTGCAACTCCTGAGTGAGGGTGCAGCATAGTGAGCTTTCTTTTATACCTGGTTACCTGTCGTGTACAGGTGACCCCTAGGTCTCCACCAGTTGCACCCTCTGGTGGTACAAGCATAGTGTGAAGGTACAGTGTGAAGGTACATCCATTAGTCATATGTGACTGTACATTGAGTGTACAGGGAATATACTTATATTATACATACACAACATCACTCCCCCCTAAGTCTTGTGCCACTGGCCTTTGCATTGTGTGCTCTGGCCCTAGACTCGAGTGCCCAAAGCCCTTGCATCTTGTCTGTGCTTTGGCTTGGCTCTCTCCCTGTTGACCCCCAAGTCCTTATTGCCATGACATTGGGAAATGGTTAGCAGTGGACGGTTTGAGGTTGCAGTGGGGGTTGAGTGGGTTCTGGGTGTGATCCATGTGTGTACATGGCTAGATACATCCATTCCCCCCCCCCCCCCCCCACATAGACCATGTGTGTGGCTCAACTCCTGCATGTGCGTACATGTACAGAAGGACCCAAAAGAATATAGGATTAGTTACATCGCTGGGTTCTGCAGTAGTGGAACAAGTACATTTTACAGGCAAGGTACATACGTGGTGTCACAGTCTTGCCCCTGGGGTGTAGGTGCAGGTGGGTGAGGACGCTAGTTCCAGAGTAACCAGACTGTGCCCAGGTTGTCTGATGGCGGCGCTGTGCCCCTGCCAGCTGAGTGGGCTCGGATCGGCCCCCTGACTGAGTCTCAGGGCCTTTGCCGTTTCCTAGTGGTGGGCAGAACCCACAGGGGTGTGTGGCCTCCCTGTCCTCCTTTGAGGGCTGCGTTGTCTCCCTGCTGCCCTTCATCCCAGGTCCCGTCGGGAGGGCTGGAGGGTGGGAGGGTGCTGGCCTCTTGCTCCTGGCCCGGGTGGCCCAGAGAGGTAGAGCCGATCAGGGGCAAGGTACCGGTAGTGGTGCCTTTGCCGTCCGCTGACCGCTGGCCCTGCAGTGGGTATGCTCCCTCTGTGTGTGGCCACGCTCCCTGGGGCATCACGATGGTCCCAGAGACGCAGGCTACATGATCGGGCAGCCCGCTGGACCTGGGTGCTTCCGACGGGAGGTTGCCCTTGGTTTTGTCGGCATGCGTGTAGAACCCGGCATCGCACATCATCACTTCATTTACTCTCACAATACATTCGTTCCGACCGTAATCGCCCGACTTATCGTGGTTAGTTACATTTACATACTTGCATTTGTCAGTTACATCTCTTGCACACGTTTCACCGGCATCGCTGTACCAAGAGTGGAACTGTCCCTTTAATTGTGATGGGTTGCCGGTCTCCTTTTAAGAGGGCCTTGCAATCTTTACCCCACTCCGGTTCGCTGCGCGGCATCACGTGTTGCTCCCTCATCGCTGCCCCTCGCGGTCTGGCCGCCGCCATCTTTACTTCAGGCGCTTCACCTCGTGGTTCGGGCGGCATCTTCTTTCCCTCCACGAGGTAGGCCGCGGTGATCCTTTTCTCCCCAGGTTCTGCCACGGAAACATAGAAACATAGAAAATAGGTGCAGGAGTAGGCCATTCGGCCCTTCGAGCCTGCACCGCCATTCAATGAGTTCATGGCTGAACATTCAACTTCAGTACCCCACTCCTGCTTTCTCGCCATACCCCTTGATCCCCCCCTAGTAGTAAGGACCTCATCTAACTCCTGGAAGTTGCCTTCTGCACCGATTTTCTTCCTCGGGCGTCCTGGAGCCTGGGAGGTGAGGTCGGGTCGTTTGGGCTGGAGCCTCTCGCCGTTGGGTTGTGCGGTCTGTGTTGTCTCCACGCAGTCGAGTTGAGTGGCTGGTTTCTCAGGGGCTGTGTTGGATCTATATTCGGGGCCGTGGAGGACGTCGGTCGCCGGAGGTTGAAGGTTTTCCTAGCTCCAACGGATCTTTTTCATCCATCTTCTTCATCACCAGCAACAATCCACAAAGGTAACTTGTGCCTCGCGCCGTCATGGGACCCCTGGACATCCACGCTGCCAACGACTGGGATGGTGTCCTTTGTGTCGGTGAGCAGCTTCACTTTGGATCGGGATCAGTTTAGGTCATTCGATTGGATTGTCCCAGAGTTTCTCAAAGGCCGCCTGATTCATCAGTGACTGGCTCGCCCCTGTGTCATAAGAACACAAGAATTAGGAACAGGAGTAGGCCATCTAGCCCCTCGAGCCTGCTCCGCCACTCAACAAGATCATGGCTGATCTGGCCGTGGGCTCAGCTCCACTTACCCGCCCGCTCCCCGTAACCCTTAATTCCCTTATTGGTTAAAAATCTATCTATCTGTGACTTGAATACATTCAATGAGCTAGCCTCAACTGCTTCCTTGGGCAGAGAATTCCACAGATTCACAACCCTCTGGGAGAAGAAATTCCCTCTCAACTCAGTTTTAAATTGGCTCCCCCGTATTTTGAGGCTGTGCCCCCTAGTTCTAGTCTCCCCGACCCGTGGAAACAACCTCTCTGCCTCTTTCTTGTCTATCCTTTTCATGATTTTTAATGTTTCTATAAGATCACCCCTCATCCTTCGGAACTCCAACGAGTAAAGACCCAGTCTACTCAATCTATCACAACAAGGTAACCCCCTCCATGGTGACTGGAACACCGTTGATTTCAACTTCTATTTTCAACGGGGAACTCTCGGTGGTGCAGGTAAACACTCCGTACACCTCAGCGTGGGGCTGAGCTGCCTCATGGACTCTCTCTTCATCATCGCTGGAGTCCGGATGATTGGCCAACTCTTCATCGACTCGGTGAGCAACATTTCTCTTGCACATTCGCTGGAGGTGGCCCTTTGTGTTACAGCCTTTGCAAGTCTTTATAGTCTTTATAGCGGCACTGGTGGGCCCTGTGATTTCCTCCACAGCACCAGCATGGGGTTAGCCGGTTGGCCCCATGTGGCGGACTCGGGGTTGCGGGACTCGGGGTTCTGTTCTCTCTACCCTGAGAGAGACCGCTTGCAGCAGCCTTGCCTCTAAAAGGCGCCAGTCGGTTCACAGTACTTGCCGGGTTAGAGTCCTGGGGGTGAGTCATCCGATTGGAATCGTAGGCCGAGACCATGAACGCCTGGCTCACGTTAATTGCCTTCTGCAGGGTGACCGTGGTTTCCGCAGAAAGCAGCCTGTGGAGAAGGCCCTCGTGGCCGATTCCAATAACGAAGATGCCCCTCAGCGCTTCGGTGAGGTGGTCACCAAAATCACACGGTGCAGCCAATCGAATGAGGTCTGCAGCGTACTTTGCGATTTCTTGGCCTTCGGGCCGCCGGTGGGTGTAGAACCGGTGTCTGGCTGTGAGGATGCTCTCTTTAGGTTTGAGCTGTTCCTGTATCATCGTTATGAGCTCCACATATGTTGTTGTCTTCTCTGGGGCTAGCAAGTCCCTGACGAGGCCATAGACGGTGGGCCCACAACTGCTGAGCAGGATAGCTCTGCACTTATCAGCCAACGAGGTTGGTGTGTCTCTCGCCAGGTCAATCGCAATGAAAAAGTGTTCGAGCCTTTCCACAAAGGCCTCCCAATCTTCCCCATCGGCACATTGTTGAAACGTGCCAAGGTTAGCCTTTTTCGAGTGGAAATTTGTAATCTCGTCGCCAGTTATTGTGTCTGTAAGCACTCTCGTAATGACTCCACGAGGCAAGGTATTGTACTTGAACTGTGGTGACCTTCGTCCATTTATTACAGCTCCTGAGTGAGGGTACATCATGCTGAGCTCCCTTTTATGTCTGGTTACCTGTCGTGTACAGGTGACCCCTAGGTCTCCACCAGTTGCACCCTCTGGTGGTACAGGCATAGTATGTACAGTGTGAAGATACATCCAGTAGTCTTATGTAACTGTACATTGAGTGTACAGGGAGTGTACTTATATTGTACATACACAACACATCTCTTAAATGTGGTGGGGGTTTTTGCATCCACCACTTTTCCAGGCAGCGAGTTCCAGATCTCCACAACCCTCTGCGTAAAGAAGCCCCCCCCCCATCCCGTCAAATTCCCTCTAAACCTTCCACCAACCACCTTAAGACTCTGCCCCCTTGTAAAAGACCCCTCCACCAATGGAAATAAACCCTTACTAGCCACTATGTCCAAGCCCCTCAATATTCTGTACACCTCAGAGGTCTCCTCTCAACCTCCTCTGTTCCAATGAGAACAAACCCAGCCTATCCAATCTGTCCTCATTGCTAAGATTCTCCATTCCAGGCAGCATCCTAGTAAATTTCATCTGCACCCTCTCCAGTGCAATCATGTCCTTCATATAATACGGTGACCAGAACTGCACGCAGTACTCCAGCTGTGGCCTAACCAAAGTATTATACAATTTAAGCATAACCTCCCTGCTCTTATATTCTATGCCTCGGCCGTATGCCTTCTTAACCACCTTATCCACCTGGCCTGCTACCTTCAGGGATCTGAGATAATTGATAGGATTAATAAACAATCTCCTAGTAAGGATCCCCTCGGAATGAGTGATCATAGCATGATTGAATTTTAAATTCAGATGGAGGGCGAGAAAGTTGGATCTCAAATCAGCGTACTGAGCTTAGATAAAGGAGACTATGAAGGTATGAGAGCAGAGTTGGGTAAAGTGGACTGGGAAAATAGATTAAAGTGTAGGACAGTTGATTAACAGTGGTGTACATAAGAACATAAGAATTAGGAACAGGAGTAGGCCATCTAGCCCCTCGAGCCTGCTCCGCCATTCAACAAGATCATGGCTGATCTGGCCGTGGACTCAGCTCCACTTACCCGCCCGCTCCCCGTAACCCTTAATTCCCTTATTGGTTAAAAATCTATCTATCTGTGACTTGAATACATTCAATGAGCTAGCCTCAACTGCTTCCCTGGGCAGAGAATTCCACAGATTCACAACCCTCTGGGAGAAGAAATTCCTTCTCAACTCGGTTTTAAATTGGCTCCCCCGTATTTTGAGGCTGTGCCCCCTAGTTCTAGTCTCCCCGACCAGTGGAAACAACCCCTCTGCCTCGATCTTGTCTATCCCTTTCATTATTTTAAATGTTTCTATAAGATCACCCCTCATCCTTCTGAACTCCAACAAGTAAAGGCCCAGTCTACTCAATCTATCATCATAAGGTAACCCCCTCATCTCCGGAATCAGCCTAGTGAATCGTCTCTGTACCCCCTCCAAAGTCAGTATATCCTTCCTTAAGTAAGGTGACCAAAACTGCACGCAGTACTCCAGGTGCGGCCTCACCAATACCCTGTACAGTTGCAGCAGGACCTCCCCTGCTTTTGTACTCCATCCCTCTCGCAATGAAGGCCAACATTCTATTCGCCTTCCTGATTCCCTGCTGCACCTGCAAACCAACTTTTTGGGATTCGCGTGGCCGAATGGATAAGGCGTCTGGCTTCGATCACAAACAGCGAAGGTATCAGAAATTGCAAGTTCAAGTCCTGCTGCGGTCGACTTCCCTCACTGCGTGAAATGTTATATTCTGCTGGTCACTTTGACCCCTCCCCCTGCGTTTGTCGCCAAGATACAGAAGAAGCTGGTGGACTTCTTCTGGAACAACAGGAAGCACTGGGTCTCTGCGGCGGTCTTGAGGCTCCCGCTTGGGGAGGGCGGTCAGTCGTTGGTGTGCGTCAGCGCCCAGCTCGCGACTTTCCGTCTTCAGACCCTGCAGAGATACCTTTACGTTGAGCCCCTTCCTAGGTGGCGTGCTCTGGCGAGGTATTTCTTCCGCCAGCAGCACGGCCTCAATTACGACATGCAGCTCCTGTTTGTGAGTGTGGGGGTCGTCAGGACCGCCCTCCGGGAGCTGCCTGTCTTTTACAAGGAACTCATCAGGGTCTGGAACAAAGTCTCCACCAAGCGCAGCTCTCCACCGGCTGGAGTGGCGGCCGTCCTGCAGGAGCCGCTGCTCGGGAATCCGTACCTCCACGACCAAGGTTTTAGGTGGCGGTCGGACGAGAGGGCTGTGGCTGGTGAGGTGACCAGGGTCAGGGACCTGCTCGATGGCGGAGGAGCGGGCTGGATGGCGCCAGACACGCTGGCGCGGCGCCTAAATTCTGCCAACGTCCGCCACACGGCCGATGCCATCGAGTCGCTAAAATGAGCTCTGGGCCCCGACTCTGTTCGGTGCATCGAGGAGGCTCAAGCACGTGGGGAGATCCCGTCCGAACTGACCCCCGTCCGGACGGAATTCCTCATCGGCGCCAAACCCCGGAACCTCCCTCGGGGGCCGGCGCCTCACAACTTGAGCAGCCTCGGGGAAATCCCCTCCGTGCCTTTCAGTTCCGCGCGGATGGGTTTCCTGTACGGGCTGCTCCTGCACACTCTCAACTTTGCCATCCTTGCCTGCCGTCCGGACACGCCATGGCGTCCCATCTTGCTGTCCGGAGGAGGCGGGGGTCCCCGATAGGGCATTCTACGCGGGAGTCCGCCCACTATTCAACGGGGACTTGGCCTGGAGGGTGGTGCACGGAGCAGTGCCATGCAACAAATTTTTAAGCCGGTTCACGGACTCCCAGGCCGCCTGCAATTTCTGCGGTCTGGAGGAGTCCGTGTTCCATGTTTTTATGGCGTGCACGAGGTTGCAGCTCCTGTTTTATTATTTGAAGGGGCTGCTCCTGAAATTCTGGCTGCACTTCAGTCCCACTCTCCTGATCTTTGGGCACCCTGTGCGGAGGGGAGCGGGTAGGTCCGAAGGCCTCCTCGTAGGACTGCTCCTGGGCACGGCCAAGGGTGCCATCAACCGGTCCAGGCAGCGGGCGGTCGAGGGGGTCGTTCAACCTGACTGCCTGCCAGGGTGTCCTTGGAGATGGAGCACGCGGTGTCCACCGGTACGCTCGCGGCCTTCCGCGAGAGGTGGGCACCGGAGGGACTGGAGTGCATCATCACGCCCGGCAACCAAATTTTAATTTGATTTTACGTTTTAAAGTTTAATTTGTTTTAATTGCCGGTGCTTTTAGTGTCCCCCTCCCCTTTTATAGGGGGCACTGGAAGGAATAAAAAATGTGATATTAGTGCCCAAAAAAAAAAAGAAAAACACAAAAAAAAAACCAAAAAAAGGAAAAAAAAGGGCCTTGTAAATGTATGGTGTGTCATCCAGGTCGGGGGGCACGGATTAATGTTTATGTTTTACAGGTAAACCCCAAAAGAGTTTCATGCACAAGGACCCCCAGGTCCCTCTGCACCACAGCATGTTGTAATTTCTCCCCATTCAAATCATATTCCCTTTTACTGTTTTTTTTCCCCAAGGTGGATGACCTCACACTTTCCCACATTGTATTCCATCTGCCAAAGCTTAGCCCATTCGCTTAACCTATTCAAATCTCTTTGCAGCCTCTCTGTGTCCTCTACACATTTAAGGAGATATTTCACAACTCTCAAGAAAAATATATTCCAGTGAGGAGGAAAGGGTGTAAGAGAAAAGATAGCCATCCGTGGCTAATGTTACGTTCAGAATAACTCCACAAGACTGTGTGCTGTAAGCTCAAACTGGTGTGACCTTAGTCTCTTTAATCAAATCCCAAAGTGTCAAAGCAGCATGGCAGAAAACCTTTCATACTTGTTTGCACGGGGTGTGAAGGTGACCCTTGGGTCTCCAACAGGTGCGCCCCCTGGTGGCAAGTCTTACACAATTACAAAGTTTACATACATAACATCACTCCCCGCCCCCCCCAAATCTTAGATACAAGTTATTTACAAGTTGAGGCAATCCGGGGCTCTACGTTCCCGGGTTGATCGCTTGAGTTGAAGTCCTGGCAAAGGGTGAGTCGGTCAGATCATTGCTGCACGGCAGCGCGGCTGGTCTGATCAGACTGTCAGGCATGGTGGGTTCATCCTCGTGGTTGACCGCGAGGTCGATTGCTGGTTGGGTGTGTGTTGGTGGATCAATGATGGTAATGTCCTCTTCAAACTGTTCTTGGCTGTCAGTGAATCGCAGTTTGGTCTGACCCAAGTGCTTTCTGCACGTTTGTCCATTCAGAAGTCTGACAACGAACAATCTATTCCCCTCCTTGGCTAACGCAGTGCCAGCAAGCCATTTGGGACCATGACCGTAATTGAGAACAAACACAGGGTCATGAACCTCAATGTCGCGCGATACAGCCGCGCGATTGTGGTACACGTTGTGCCGAATACGCCCGGGTTTCCACGTGATCATTGAGATCCGGGTGGACTAGGGAGAGCCTGGTTTTGAGGGCTCTCTTCATTAACAGTTCTGCCGGGGGAACCCTGGTGAGCGAGTGAGGGCGCGTGCGGTAGCTGAGCAGAATCCGAGATAACCAGGTCTGCAGGGAACCGTCCGTCACGTGTTTCAAGCTCTGCTTGATGGTTTGGACTGCCCGTTCCGCTTGACCGTTGGACGCGGGCTTAAACGGCGCAGACCTGACATGCTTGATGCCAGTGCGGGTCATGAACCCGTTGAATTCCGGGCTGGTGAAACATGGTCCATTGTCACTAACAAGGACGTTGGGCAAACCATGGGTGGCGAACATGGCCCAGAGGCTTTCAATGGTGGCAGTGGACGTACATGACGAAATTATTACACATTCAATCCATTTAGAGTAAGCGTCCACTGCTACTAGGAACATCTTTCCTAGAAAGGGACCAGCGAAATCTACGTGGACCCTGGACCACGGTTTGGAGGCCCGTGACTACAGACTCAGTGGGGCCTCCCTTGGTGCATTGCTCAACTGTGAGCAAGTGTTTCATTGGTGTATGCATGACTCCAATTCCGAGTCAATGCCGGGCTACCAAACGTACGACCTGGCGATAGCCTTCATCGTGACTATGCCTGGGTGGGTACTCTGTAGGTTGCGTATAAACGTTTCCCTGCCTTTTTTTGGCAAAACCACGCGATTCCCCCACAGGAGACGATCCGATTGGATGGACAATTCATCCTCGCTTCAGTAAAACGGCTTAATTTCATCCTGCATTTACCCGGGAACAGCCGACCAGCTCCCACTAAGGACGCAGTTTTTTTACTAGTGATAGCACCGGGTCCTGGCTAGTCCAGGTCCTGATCTGGTGAGCCATGACAGGTGACCCCCTCGCTCTCAAAAGCATCCATTACAAGGAGCAAGTCTGCGGGTTGCACCATTTCCACCCCGGTGGTGGGCAATGGTCGCCGACTGTGGGCATCAGCTCAGTTCTCCGTGCCTGGTCTGTGGCAGATAACACAGTCATAGGCCGACAATGTTAGTGCCATCTTTGGATGCGAGACGAAGTATTGGTGTTAATACCTTTACTTTCTGAAAACAGCGAGATGAGCAGCTTGTGGTCGGTTTCGAGCTCGAACCGGAGTCCAAATAGGTATTGGTGCATTTTCTTAACCCCGTATACACATGCTAACACCTCTGTCTTGACCACACTGTCGGCTCTTTCAGCCTTACATAAGCCTCTGGACGCATATGCAACCGGTTGGAGTTTGCCCGACACATTGGTTTGCTGTAACACACAAGCGACCCTGTACGGAGATGCATCACAAGCTTAGTACTAAACATTTACACGGGTCATACAATGCAAGTAACTTGTTAGAGCATAGCAGGTTTCTGGCCTTATCGAAGGCTGTCTCTTGAGATTTACCCCAAACCCAGTTGTCACCCTCTCGTAGCAATAAATGCAAAGGTTCCAGCAAAGTGCTCAACCCCGGTAGAAAGTTACCAAAATAGTTGAGGAGTCCCAGGAACGAACGCAGCTCCGTCACATTCTCTGGTCTGGGTGCATTCTTGATGTCTTTGAGTCCGTGGGTCTGATGCCGTCCGCCGCAATCTTTCACCCCAAAAATTTGACCTCTGGCGCCAGGAAAACACACTTGGAGCGTTTCAGCCCGAGTCCCACTCTGTCCAGTCACTTTAGAACCTCTTCCAGGTTGTGCAAGTGTTCGGTGATATCACGACCGGTGATCAGGATGTTGTCTTGGAACACAACGGTGCGTGGAACTGATTTTGTTATGTAAGTACACTGTAGATATACTCTCTGTGTAGTCACTGTATAGTTGCATAAGATGGAGACTTGTTTACCGGAGGTACCATCAACAAGGTTCACACTGTATATACTATGCTGGCACCACCAGAGGGCGCAACTGGTGGAGGCCCAGGGGTCACCTGTACACCACAGGTAGTCAGGTATAAAAGGGAAACCATCATGTGTGATCCTCACTCTGGAGTTATATTAAATGGACTAAGGTCACTACAGTTCAAGTACAATACCTTGTCTCGTGGAGTCATTATCAGAGCATCTAAAGACATAACAGATTTCAGCAGACTCTCCATGTTCCTCTGGAAGATGGCAGCAGCCTAACAAATCCAAAAGGGGCATCTGTGGTATATAAACAGTCCTTTGTGCGTGTTGATGCATGTCAATCTTTTCGAAGATTCAGCCAGCTCCTGTGTCATGTAAGCAGAAGTTAGATCCAGCTTGGTGAATGACTTCCCCCCCCCCCTGCTAATGTTACGAACAGGTCCTCTGCTTTGGGTAGTGGGTACTGGTCCTGTCGTGAGACTCAGTTGATCGTTACCTTGTAGTCTCCGCAGATTCTGACCGTCCCATCGCTTTTCAACACCGGAACAATCGGACTGGCCCACTCGTTGAACTCGACTGGCGACAGAATTACCTCCGTTGAAGTCTGTCCAGTTCGATCTCAACTTTCTCCCGCATCATATATGGAACCGCTTGGGCCTTGTGATGAACGGGCCGTGCATCAGGGTCTAGATGGATCTGCACTTTGGCGCCTGTGAAGTTGCCGACGCCTGGCTCAAATAGCGACGGAAATTTGTTTAGCACTTGGGCACACGAGGCGTCATCCACCGAAGGCAGTGCTTTGATGTCGTCCCAGTTCCATCGGATCTTTCCTAGCCAGCTTCTGCTGAACAGCGTTGGGCCATTGCCTGGTACAAGCCATCGTGGTAAATCATGCACATCTCCATCGTACGATACCTTCACTGCCGCACTGCCAATGACTGGTGTGAGCTCTTTGGTGTAACTGCGCAGCTTTGTATGAATCGGACTTAGTTTGGGCCTTTGTGCCTTGTTGCCCCACAGTTTCTCAAAAGCCTCCTGGCTCATGATTGACTGGCTCGCCTCCGTGTCCAACTCCATGGAGGCTGGAATACCGTTCAATTTGACTTTTAACATTATCGGAGGGCCTTTGGTGGTGAAGGTGTGTACCCCGTACACTTCCTCTTCAGCCTGGGGTTGAGTTGCCTCTCTTACCCATTCAGTGTGATCCGCGCCGGGTCGGTCATCCTCTGCTGACTCTGCCACGTGGTGAATCGCAGCACGTCTGCACCTTCGCTGGAGGGGCCCCATTGTTCCACAGCCCTTGCACACGTAGTGCTTGAATCGGCATTGATGGGCTCTGTGGTTACCCCCACGGCGCCAACATGGTGCTAACGGATTCTCATTCACGCCCCACGGCGGGCTCTGAGTCACCCCCGGTCTGGCCTCTGCGGGCGTGTAGGCCCCAGCCGTGTACAGTTCTGCCTGCTGAGTGACGTTATTTCATGCACAGTACTTGCCGGTGAGCTTCGATGCTGGGAAGATATCGGTCTGGGTATTATCGCTCGTGGATATGAATGCCTGGGCTATCGTGACGGCCTTGCTCAGGTCGAGGGATTGGGCGAGCAGCAGCTTGCGAAGAATGACCTCGTGGCCGATGCCAAGCACCGAAAATGTCCCGCAACATTTCCTCCAAAAGTCCAGCAAATTCACAAGTTCCCGCAAGGCGTCTCAGGTCGGCGACATAACTCGCCACGTCCTGGTCCTCGGAGCGGTGGTGCGTGTAGAAGCGATACCTGGCCATTAAGATGCTCCCCTTCGGCTTGAGGTGGTCCCCGAACCAGCGTACACAACTCTGTCTATGGCTTCTCCATTGGTTTCGTCGGTGCTAGCAGATTCTTGATGAGGCCGTGTATTGTAGACCCACAAACGGTGAGGAGAATCATGGAAAACATAGAAAATAGGTGCAGGAGAGGCCATTCGGCCCTTCGTCCTGTGCTTGACCGCTTTATCGACCTCATCCAGCTCGTTGGCCACGAAGTACTTGTCGAGACGCTCAACGAAGGCTTCCCAATCATCGCCCTCTACAAATCTCTCTGGAATACCAACGGTAGCTATGACCGCATGAAAATTTGTAATCTGTTCCTCGTCGCCAATTGTTAAGTATGGAAGAACTCAACAAGACTGAGCACTGTGAGCTAAAATTGATGTGACCTTAGTCTCTTTAATACAACTCCAGAGTGCCCAAGCAGCACGGCAGACAACCTTTTATACTCCCTTGCACGAGGTGTGCAGGTGACCCTTGGGCCTCCAACAGTTGCGCCCTCTGGTGGCAAGTCTTACACAGTTACAATGTTTACATACATAATAGCGGCAACACCCTCGCTCGCAAACACTGGCACTTATGTCATCATCCGAGCCAGGGATCGCAAGGATGTGCGCATCACGCGCGCCATGACAGGAGCTGACGACTGCTGGACGGACCACCGCCTAATCCGATCCATCAGAACAGCCATGATCGTGTTAAGTGGCGGAGCAGGCTCGAGGGGCTGTATGGCCAACTCCTGCTCCTATTTCTTATGTTCTGATGTTCCTATTATCACATTGCTGTTTTGTGGGATCTTGCTGTGCACAAATTGGCTGCCGCTTTTCCCACAATACAACAGCGCCTACACTCCGAAAAGTACTTCATCGGCTGTAAAGCGCTTTGGGACGTGCAGCAGTGGTGAAAGGTGCTATATCAATGCAAGTCTTTCCTTTGATTTCTCTCCCTACATTACAGGGATTGAGAGAAAGGCCAGTTGTTGTTGTTGTTGTTGTCAGCCATCAGCGGGGGCAAACGATGACGTCAGGGGAGGGTGACGTCAGCAGTTTCTGGGCGTGGAGCCCGCCGGATATGTCGTCACCCCTCCCCAACCGCCCGCGCTCCACCTTCCGGTCTTCAGTCGGCATGACAGCGGCGGCGGGAAATGGCGCGAAGGCACGGGCGGCCGCACCCGGGGTAGTAAGGCGGCGCCGGATTGGACGGCGGCTCGCCGAGGGATTTGTTAGACGGGCGGCGATTGGTGCAGCCCGCCGAGCTGCGGGAGCCAGGCGGCGCCGGATTGGAGGATAGCGGAAGGGCTGGGCGGCGGTTGGAATTTAAACTGGAGACTGGAGGAGAGAAAATCTCCGAGCGAGTGAGAGAGAGAAGGTGTGAGAGAAAAGAGAGGGAGAGGGAGGGAGAGGGAGAGGAGAGGGAGAGGGAGAGGGAGAGGGAGAGGGAGAGGGAGAGATGGAGAGTGAGAGTGAGAGTGAGAGTGAGAGTATGAGAGAGAGAGAGAGAGTATGAGTGAGAGAGAGAGAGAGAGAGAGAGTATGAGTGAGAGAGAGAGAGAGAGAGAGAGTATGAGTGAGAGAGAGAGAGAGAGAGAGTATGAGAGAGAGAGAGAGAGAGAGAGAGAGAGTATGAGTGAGAGAGAGAGAGAGAGAGAGTATGAGAGAGAGAGAGAGAGAGAGAGAGTATGAGTGAAGAGAGAGAGAGAGAGTGAGAGAGAGAGTATGAGAGAGAGAGAGAGAGAGAGTATGAGAGAGAGAGGAGAGAGTATGAG